>NC_047505.1:23004572-23304572 GCF_902827115.2 Pseudochaenichthys georgianus | reverse complement strand
TGTTAAGTGTTTCATGGCTACAAGATGGTAAATGTGTAATTAATTAAAAATCTAAGCTGACTAAAGCTTTATGGTAATGCGGGGCTCCAAAAGACGGGGTTGGATTTGTTGACAAGAGAATACCCTCTAACACCAAAGTTGTTAGTCATTTTAATTTATGTTTACTCATTCTGTAGTTTTCAGTCAAACATTGTGTTAGTCTCATTATGCAGGTTTCAGTTTGAACGACATCGGGTTAGCAGTTAGTAGATGGCGGGTGGGGGTTGGGAAATCTAAAAAAACACTGTTGTTTCAAAGGTTACTCACTAAATATCTAACAAAACTGCCGGGACTTCCATCCAGGCTGGGAAGTCTCAGAGGGAGTAGGGTACCAGCGCATCTGAAAAAAAAAAACGCAAACGTATGTATGTACAGCAGACCAAACCAAGCTTCAGTGTTACAATTCAGCAGATTAAAAACACACTTTGACTTTTGAACAGCAGGTTTAGAAAGATTGTCCCTTTAAGCCCTGGTCAGAGAAGCCATGGGAATGTGGGTCATGTCGACGCTCATTGAGGACAATAGTCCTTGAGTAATTAACAGGCACGGAAATGTGGAGCGTCAAACCTCTGTGTTAAACATTTGCACGGGGTAAGAGCTGGTACCTTTCCATACCTATGAATAAACCTATGGCAGAATAAGGCCTCACATTTATACAAACTGAATAAAAAAAAGACGCAGGCCACAATAAATTTCCTAAACTAAGATTTACTAAACACTTTCTGCTGTGTCTTACAGTCAAACTAATAAAGCCAAGAGTCAGTGGAAAGAGAACAGGGCATTTCAGGGATCCTTCACCAGATTGCAATTAAAAAGGCTTTTCCGCCTTTGTGTGGCTACAGTCAGCTTGCGTTCCAAAAGAAACGTGGACAGTAAGTTGGCACCTCCAGAGAAGGCCATCAGGTCCGACAATTTCTCCAAGCAAATACCTCGCATTCCTCCGCCTCTTATGCCCGACAAAATGGTCCATGTAATAGCTGCCTACTTTGCAGTGTTGCACTCCCCTGTGCTCTTACATTAAGGCAGGAAGTTAGATCACAATGAACTTTAAATGACCCAACAAGGGAAATATTTTCCATTGCTATTGTTACCAAAAGCCCTGCCCACTGCTTTGTAGTTTGCTGCATTTAGACTGCGATTATCTTGGAAAGTAAACACTTTGTACACCATGTTGTATGTTCTAACTTTCAGCAGCAGGACCCTTTAAAACAATGTTTAACATTTATTTTGAAAACCAGATCCAAATCATGAATTTAAAATGTTTTGAATTGATTTTCTAAATGCAAATCAGGCATTAAACTCCATCTCCATTAAGGTAAAATGTGTACCTCTCTTAAACAATCCACACTGTAGTGCAGACCAAAACATTGGTATTTTACAAGTGAGCATCAGTTTTATCCTGATGCACACAGATGGGACAGTGATGAACAGAGCTCCATTAAAGGCTACATTTATCCCGCCAAGTCTGAGGTTTGGGCCAAACACAACCAGATGACTAAACACAAAGAGGGGTTTAAAGCAAATGTGTGGTATGCTAAGGTTATCCTACATCAAAGAATATACACAACACATCACTTCACTGATAGCAGGACAGCAGTCAAGACGTTTTCCTTTTCTAAATGACAAATCTTTGTATTACTATATAATTGTAACAGCTCCCCATTTTGTGATATTTAGACTGTGCACATGTTTTGCAGAAAGCAGTGATCTGAAGACTTGCTATCTGGCTTGTATTCAGCAGGACCATCCTTGGTGCTGTAATACTTGAGGATAACTGTATGGTTTCAAGAATCTGAAGATCTGCTTTTAACAGTGCACCATGCTGTCAAGTTTTAACTTGCAGGGGTGCATCTATAAACATCTCATTTTAAGTTGAAGGATTTGGGTTGTACCCAGTTCTACACAAGATGTATTGTGAGCCCTGAATGTCTACTAGAGGAAGAAGGAAGAAGAGAAACACACTGGTTGGTCCCTCACCTGGGCGTGGAGGGCTGCAGCAGCGGCAGCGGCCGCTGGGTAACTAAAGGCTGCATGAGGGAGACCTGGGGCCAGCTCCGTGGTGTACAGGGGGTAAGGAGTCCAGGCATCTGGAGAAGCTGGGATCAGTGCTGCTCCTGTCATATCATCTGAGGAAGTACAGGGCGGGAGCAAACAAAAGCTGACTGACCTACTCTTCAACATACAGGCTTGCATCTTGTGAGCAATAAAAACAGAAGCTACAAATGTAAACAATGAAAATGTGTCATCATTGCTGCAAAAGGGGAGTTTGGTTACTTTGTCAAAATAGGGCTTTAAGCTTTATTACCGACAAATCTAGTAGTAATAACTTGACCTGTCACTAGGATAAAAATGTACTTGCAACCCTGAAGAGGCGCACTCTTTAGATTGTTTCTATGTGGAGCACGCCAAGATCAATTTGATAATAGTTAATAGACCTGCCGATCTCCCTTTGCACAGTGTAATAAAGCGTTCTGCCACAATTAAATCTGGTCTGAATGTAGCTTGAGACTTTAATGAACCATCACCTGTCCAATACTAAAAAATGAACCGTTGTTTTAGGTAAGGGTCCCTGTGAGAGTTTTTCAAAAGTTACAGAAGCAAAGCGGGCGTCTTAAGAGTCGAGATGACACATGCATGTGGTGGTGAGTTAGTCTTTAATTAGTAAGATACCGTTTTAATTTCTGCCCATTTGTCTTTAATACCACAATATTCTGAGAAAAATTAAAAAAAGGGTAATTGAGTATACTGGCATTGCCAAGGTGAGAGTGGATGAGAGAGCCTAGAGTGGTGCAGCCGTACAACTTACATGGGTCCCGTGCAATGAAGTGTGCTCCTAGAGCAGGGTGGATATTTGTGGGGTTCGGTGTGGCCATCAGCTTACTCTTTGCCATCTTCGTGTTGGCTTTAGCAAACTCTAAGCGCAGGGTCTGGGGACTTTCGGGGTCAAAACGGATACCCTGGGGGAGAGACGGAGGAGGGGGACATAGTATCGTAAGGGAGGTGGGCTGAGTTTGAGGGGCTGAAACTCTGTAGTCTCATATGGCCTCCTTTCCTAAAGCCGTGTTTCAATACTCGGGATGTATCCTTCAAGCTTCCCTTGAGCTAAACATTGTTCTATCCTCCGGTGGCATAGTCAAAATAACTGACTGCTTTCTCTGAACTTAAACTGTTCATTAAAAGGTTTTGTCATAAAAGAGGAGAAAAAAAGGGCAGGCTGAAGGATACTCTCCTGAAGTATTTCAACATGAGTGCATCTCTTTTTCCTCCTGACGAAATCAAGAGCCCATGCGTCTGAAGAGGCGCCAGGAGGAGAGGGAGAGGAGGAAACGGGCTGAGACTTTTGAGAGTAAATCCTTTTAGGGGGTTGAACCCTGCTTGTGTTCTTGTGCCCTAAGCGTTGTGCACACATGCAGGTGAGTAGTTTTTTCGGTGTGTGTGTGTGTGAGACTGCTGGTGTGTCTAAGATGCTGGTGATGCTCATAAGAAAGGCTAGGCTATGAGAGAGAAGTGTTAGATATTGCCAGATACGTGGGCTACTGAGTGACAAAATAAGAGGTTACACTACTGAATATGTGTCCAAATAACACTACACATGTGTCTATGGAACAAGTATTACAGTAAAGCAGTGATGTGCAAAATGAGGAAAGCTATACCAGACTAAGAAGTGATGTGTATCAAGGTCAAAGTAAACTACCGTAAGTCTACGGGATTCTGGCCTCTTTCCAAAAATGGCCCTGCCATTGAATTATAAAAGACAAAATGGGTTGACTTTTGAAAATCTTTTGTAGGAAAGAGTTGTTAAAGTTCCCAATGTTTTTGTCTAGAATCAAGCAAAGGTTAGAAAACAACTCGAAGACAAAAGCAACAAATGTAAAAACAGGGGTGAAATACAACAGAACAAGAGAGGAATTGGATAAAAACAGGGCGATGCTTACATTCAGAGCATTTTTCGCAGCTTCAGCTCCAGAACGACTGTCAAAGGTAACAAACCCGACAGGCTGGAAGGCAAAAAGGGAAGAAACACACTGAGAGCTGACATAATTAGAAGAGCACCTTAACATGCAAGAACCTGCATTTTTCAAATGTCACATTAGATATTAATATACATAATAGAAAATAAATCATGCATCAAACAAATCAGCTAAACAGTCCTGAGGTAATGTTAAAGTTAAAGAGCATGACTGGACATTTGTGTAGTATTTTAGTACAGCATTAAAGCAATTCCTTCTACTGATTGAAGGCCTCTCACCTGTTTTGATGTTAACTTAATCAGTGACCCTTCATAACCCTGCAGGGAAGAAAGATAGCCAATTATCCACCCTGGAGTCACATGCAGGAAGTCAGGCATGAACACTTCTCGCTACATCAAGAGGAACCTGCTTGTGTTCACCGTCAGTTTGAGCTCAACAGAAGGCCATCACGGGTCCTTTTGTGATAGTGTTGTACTTACATTTGATGTGATCAAATCAAGTACATTCCATACAAAACTAATTTTACTGCAAATACCATTTTAATATCCTGAAAACTAAAAAAGAAATGAAGAACATTTTTTTTCTTTTTTAAATGGGAGACTTGTAAAAGAAATCCACTGGTTTTAAACCAGGTTAAAAACTGCACAAGTGTTGGTCAAAACAGGAACAAATTCCTGAGATATGAAGGGGAATGTTGCGTAAGCAGAGTATTGATAAATGGGATCTCTCCTGATCCACAGCCATGGAAAATAAACAACTTTCACTGGCTGTCATAAATCTTTAGAAACAATCCAAACCAGATTTAGCTTCAGTTAACCAGACACAAACAAGAGGTAGAATACAAGCAATATTGAAAGATTTCTCTCTAAAATAAACTAAAGCGTTTTAATTTGTATAATCTGTATCCCTATTTGCACACAATGTTAGCCATCTACAGAAGCAAAGGACACAAAGTAAATGAGCGTTACAACAACTTGTGTAAACAAAACATTTCAGTGGTTTCACAATGTCTGAATGTTACGTGAGGAAATAAATAAAGTTTCCCGACACGGTGGGCAAGCTGGGTCACGGAGAGGGTTTGTTGGCCAATCGCAAGGGCTACTCATTTACACATTCCACAAGATCATCCATGTGTGAGGGATACCACTTCCAATTTGGTTAGTTAGGACACGGGTGGGAGGGGAGTTTATGGAACTGGAGTCCAGTCAAAAACAGAGCAATGGACAAACAATGATGTGGCCTCATTTCCATATATGCAAATATCTGGACGTCCATAAACAGAGGGGTTTGTTTGATTTCAAAAGGAGCTCTGATTAACTTTTTACAGTGTGCGCAACAGGCAGTAATATAACTGCATCATTAGAAGTGGTCTTAAAATAATATCCTGCACAACGGAAAACAGTTTGTCAATAATAACAAATGTGTAAACTCTTCCATCTCTGTGTGCAGATAATCCTTTTAAAAAAAACGTTCCTAAATCTTCTCCAGCCCTTCAAAAACATCAGCCTTGCTTTACTTGTAAGGGTAAGGTACTTGAGATGTCCCTTAAATAACCTGTATAACACCCAGAAACTCATGTTGTTACTTACCTTAAAGGGTCTGAAGAGAAGGTAAAGCTCCCGTGGTTTAATGTCCACTGGAAGGCCACTAACAAACAGTGTTCGCACCTGCAAAAAGAAAAGCAAAATGTACTTTTGTCAGCTGGAAGCAAAACATCTTAATATTCTGTGTATCTTTTATTGGTGTCTTTATTCTCTAAAGACCAGCATGTTGGACTTTAAACGGTGAGCTGCAATTTATATATTAAAAAGCTCCATTAATAACCAACACTTATGGGTTTAGAACAATGGGTTTATTTTGCTTTGCAACACCAGTTTGAGTATAAAACCGTTTTAAACGCCTGAACATGAAAAAAGAAAAGTAAAACAATGCAACATTTCTTTAATGTTTTGTAATCCCGTATACATTTGCCTTGCTCTATACTCCCACTAAGACTTCCTGCTTAGCCTGGCCAACTATGCTTGCATGATGTGCATGTCACCTTGTGTGCCCAACTGTCTAGCCAATGGCCGCGGCTCTTCACTGTACATAAAACAAGCGGAGTTGTGGCATAAACTTGAACACCTCCTGTTCCCTCCCAGGTCGACACCGTTAGCCTTGTCAGAGACTTTGTTTGTGCCGTTAGCTGCTAGCCACCAGTTCAGCCTTCTTCAAGCTGAGAGCGGTGTGGAGGCAATCCCAGCCGAGAATCTCAATCATAGATATGCTTTAAGTTTGAGCCTCACAAAAGATGGAAAATTCCCTCTAAGATGTGCGACGAGCAGCTCCATAGCCTGTCCTTTTAACCATCACTCGACCCTTAGATTTATCAAGTGACCCCTTGGCTGGATTCTGACCCTCAGATTGGGAACCACTCCTCTAAGAGGATTTTAAGTATGTCTCAGATCTTATCAATTGTCTTTAAAGCCAACTTGTGATCCTCAAGCATGTTACGAGCAAAAAGGATAAACCTAAGAGGGTCTTCATCCTGATAGGAAACCCTGGAATGGCACTGAACAGACATTGAGAACTGATGTAGTGTATAGTGCAGAGTGGCTGGGGAAATAAACTGTGTAGTGCGGGGCCCATTAGTTCCCAGCCGGTGGGGAGGCCCTCACTACAATGGGGCTGCCAGACGAACAGCACTGGACAACAGTGCACAGCGTGACACCATTTCCTTCCTCTGACCTGCGGCCCCCGCCCTCCGGCATTTTTCAGGTGCCGCACAGCAGCAATTCTCAGTCCTCTACAGCTCAGCACACACAGCGACTGAAGGCCGGCTCAGCAGGACACAAACTCAATGGAGATGTTTTAATTCATCCATCAGCTTCTCATTGACTGAGTGTATGAACCTGAAACATACTGTATTGTTCACAACATCTGAAATGCATCAGTTACAAGGGGGTTTATTTAGGAATAAAAAAGGGCGACTATTGATGACTGACAATATTCTTTATCTTGATTTACCACGTCTCTAAACAAACATTTATAGGGTCCCAAATACATTTATAGCCTGTTTGTTTAATATTTGTTCTTAATTACAAGGAGACAAAATACAAAAGGACATTAGGCTAATAACAGTCAAGAGGCCACATGTGGCTTTGTTGGAAGATAATGGGAACAAAGGAGGACCAACAAAAGGCCCTCCACTCCCCTCAGTGTGTCTCCATAAGGAGTCATTAAAGAGGAAATATAGATGGCCACACAGACTTCGAGTGGCAGCAGTTAAACACATATTTTAGTTCAATTAATTAGATCAATCTCAACAATTATTATTCAGGGCATTTGTATTAATTTAGACCTACCAAAAAGATGTAATGTAACAGTTGTGACATTTATTTAAGGTTACAGTTTCATGATGACCTCTTCTCAAATATATTGAAACCTGCAGCATTGGTGTGACCAAAATCTATTTGCAAACAAAAATGTCCCTTCTAAAAACCTGATGCTCATGAAAAGTAAAGGAAAAAAAAGTGCCATCATTGGGAAATTAGGAGAGTCCATAGGTATATGTTTTTTTAAATGCAGACGGACTGATGTCAACCATTTAAAGCGCGGTTTTAAAAATACAATATAGGCGTTTTAAGGCAACATAAACATAAATCTTCTACCTTTTTTGACACAAAGAAACACTTTTAAGTGAAATTGGGTATTGAATAAAACATTACAACAAAGGAAAACAAATAAAGGGTTAAGAGCCCAATTGATTCATTTTAGTTATTTGCTGTAGGCGAATCGTAATCGCCTACAGCAAATCTCACCTGGTGAGATAAATCAGGAAAAAAAGAAAATGCGTCACAAAAAGTTACAGGAATTGGCAAGTTGAAATAACGTGTGTATTATTTATAAACAGATATTATTAAACAATGCGGTAACTTCCACTGGAAGTGGTTTCGCCCCTTTAAAATCGCGCCTGCCTTACTTCCTTCCAAAATGACACAGAAGAGCGAAAAGCCACGATAAACTCAAGTAATTTCAGCCAACACACAACCAAGAAAAGTTACAGCTGTGGCTTAAAAGGGTCAAAGTCCGGAGCTGCGGAGATATTCAACTTTGTGTAAACTCACCTCCTCTTCGATGGAAACATTGTTGTTGGGCTCTGCGTCAGCCTTGATACTCATGTCGGCGGAGGCTTCAACTGCTGCTGCACTCAGTATCAAGTCTTTCCTCGTCGAGTGATATTTCCCCCAAGTGCGGCTGAAGCTGCAGTGAAAGTCCTGGTGGCTTTTGAACTTAGGGAGAGAAGATGTGCCGAGGTGAAGTCGTGCAGACGAGGACGGAGAAGTATCCGAGGATATCTTAGAAGTATTGCGAGAGAGAATCATTCATAAAAGGTTGGAAAAGGAAAGAAAAGAAATACAAACACGCGCTAAACTAAAGGTGAGAAGGTGGTTTTGTGCTCCGTGTGTGAGGGTGAAAGATAGTGGGAAAGAAGTGCGCGTAAAAAACAGAAAGCCTATGCGGTCACATCAATGCCCTCAACAGTGGGATTGTGCGGAGGAAGAACAAGTAGGCTAAACTTTTCTCATTGGAGCGCGTCTCTCTCTCTCTATATCATCCACCTCCTCCTCCTGCTTTTCAATTAGGTCATCAATTATGTTGGAGTCGGCTGTGAGCCGTAATCAGGCTGCAGATCCGCCTCAGCTGCTGCAGGAGACCCAACCCCTCCGCGCCGCATCACCGTTACTATGGGACCCGGGCAGCCAATGGTAGTTTATCACACATATTTAAATTGCCCTAAAGTAATACAATATTATCATTATTATTAATTAATGGAATAAATGTTCGGTTTAAATCTGTTGCCTTCAATTTACTTAACACCCCCCAACAAATAAAAAATAAAAACTGATAAAAGGTGTCTACCCCAGAATTAAATATATAGAAACAATGTTTCATATTACTGGATCTTCTATTGTTTATGTGACAGTATGGCACCACACTGACACAAACTTTAATTTATTTCAATGTATTTTATTGTTTACATCTGTGGTAAAACCCACTTAATTAACACAAATGTAAGGGCTATTTTAAGGGTATTTTAAGTCAACTCAAATCTATTTTTTTATGTGACACATTTCACTACAGGTTAAAGGCCTTTGGCCTTCATAAATAAACAGATGCATTTACATATAGGATTATGATTTATTGTTGTTGTGTTATGTCTAACATCATTACACTAGTACTTCACTTTTCCAGTTTATCAGAGATAAAACATTTTTTATTTACATTTCGTTTTTTGCTTTATAATGTAAAAAAGCTATCTTAGGAGAGTCTTCTGTCATTTAACCCTTTTTTATGCTGAAGAAAATATTTAATTACAAACACACACTGTGTTTTAATGTATTTTTTTGCCAATTAATATACACTGATGAGCCTTGTTTACATATTACCTCTTTATTAGTGCAACATCCTAAATTAAATAATAATGATAACAATGATAATAATAAATCATGCCTTTGTGTTTTAATGATGTGGCTGATAAGAGTGGCGTGGGTGGACAAGTGTCCGTGTTGTGTATTGAGGCTCGGCCCTGGACGTGAGCCCAGCATGCATTGCGTTTCCTCACAACAAAACAGCTACAGAGGCCACAGAGTTTCCTGACTTTGTATAGGAACACAATCAGGCCTGCAGGGCGAGGAGGGGGGGCCCTGTGGGCCGACGTTTTCTCACTGTATTTCTTCAGTTGTGTGATCTAAAAATAGCGGAACCGTGCTGTGTTTCCAGTGTGTTTCTGTATTGAATTCAGGTGGTGAATGTGCTGTCTATAGATATTTCATCACTTCATGAAAGGAGATACAAACAGATGTAAAGAAAAAGGCTATGCGGACATAGAAGACAATAAACAGTGTTAAGCTCTGTCATAGTATTTCAATGAACCAGCATAAGATGTACATTATGACAATGCATTGGTGTATAAACAGTTGATCTAAAACAAATTGAATTAATCCATTAACTACAGGGAATTAATCTTACTTGTTCATTTGATAATTTATTAATAATTTAAGTATTTCTTTTAAAAGCTAACTACATAACTAAAAAGCCAAATATCTACTGGCTTCTACAAATAATATATTTACTGCTTCTCTGTTTCTTTTAAAAAAGTAATATCTTTCCAGACAAAAAAGCACATTTTTACAAACGATTTCATAGATTAGTGAGTTCATTAATTTGAGAAATAATCAGCATGTTTATCAATATTAGTTGCATCCCAACGTAAAATAATGGGCAAATGGCTCTCCATTATTGATTTGTTCACCATTTTAAAATAACACACAACTCCAAATGATTTAAGGAGACAGATGCTCATTCAATGTAGGAAATCATCAATAGATTTAAATAAAGAATGAGCTCTGTATGACTGATTTGTGTGTATGTTGAAGGATAAGGGGACACTACAGGCCTCTGTAAGGGCCGGTATGTGTGTGACCGTGACGATGATGTTGTTTTAACCGTTGACTGGATGCACTCCAGGCTTCATGTCATCATTAACATTGTTTTATGTGAATATTTTTCTTGTATGATTCTGGTATTTTGTTGTGTTTTATGTTAAAGTGTTTGTGTGTTATGTATTTCACCTGACTGCAAGACACATTTCTCCTTAACAATATCAAATTAAAAGTACAGATCGACATCTCGTAATCCAGAACAAAGGTCTGTAGAGATCTGGCTTCTGCTTCAGTCAGCAGCTGCAGAACACTTGACTTAGAGAATTTGTTCTATGGAACAATATTACGCTCTGTTTGTCATTGGAGCAACACTTGCTGCCTATGAAATATTGACTGTGCTGCTGAGTGTTCATTAATGTATTCATCACTAGTCTGTACAGTCTGTACTCTGAGGTTTTAATGCATAGGAGGCTCACGATTCAGGTCTTATTACAGTAAAATTCATTCACTTGCCTTTCATTCACTTAAAGAAGACACAGATTGTCCGGGCTGATTGCTACATGTTTTTTTATATCATGAGATCCTAAGGAAAGACTTCATTGAAACATCAGCAGATTATTTATGCCAAAACAAAATATGAATGTTAGAAAGTAACATTTATATTTTGAAAAATGATATCTCTTATGTTCCAACTAAGGCCCCAGTTGTGCAATGACCTGCAGAGTTTTTTTAAAGTCACTATTTCATTATTTCAGTGCTGTTTGCTTATCCTTGTTGCATTTTTCATACTATTATATTAACCATGTGCTTATTGTTTTTTAATTGAATGTAAAGCAGATTGTAGGTTTTCTTTCAAGCATTTAATAAACATGGCAATTATTATTTATAAAATCAATACATTTATAATTTAAAGCACTTTTTCCATCCTTGGCAGCCTTAGAAAAAGTGTTTTTGATGTCGGTTGTGCTTTGTGTTTACTCTCCCTTCCTCTTTCTTTACTTTTTCCCACAAATCTTTAATTCAGATGCTGTGGTTGGAAAACTTTGACCACACAAAGGGTTAAAAAGCAAAAAATAAGTCAATGTTGCTCTGAGCCTTTTAAGCCCAAAGATGTCACTGCCACCTCACAGCCAAAGATAGCTTTGTGAAGATGTAGTGCGCACACAATATCGTATTCATACGTCTCGTCGGTTGGATTTAAAGGAATGCTTGACGTAGTTGGGAGCTAAATTCACAGACCTATTCCGTCTAAGTGTTGGCTTAGAGCCTTTACATAATTGAATGCTGAGACTTTTATAGTTGAAATTATCAAGAGATGTTTACTTTTTAAACTGAATGGATTTCTTCAGGACCTCACTGGACTTATATGATTCAAATGGCTGCTGCTTCTTATTAATTGAAGAAACATACTTCTGCTTTTACATCACAACTAGTCCAACGTCTCAAAAGGTTACTTTGCCAGTATGAAAATACTGAAGATGTTGGTAGGACTGAACATTGTCATTCCAGGAAGATGTCTTTTCTTTTGTAGGCACTTTTTAAACCAAATCAGATAACATACAGTCTTTATCAGTGGCTCCCAGCATCTTTGGATGCTTAACCCCTTAACGCAAACAAAATGTCCCTTGTGACACCATTTCAAAGGTTGAATCGTTCCATGGGCAAATAATGATTTTCCCCTCTGAGATTGCTTGATTTTAAATTGTTTAGAGGCAGGATGAAGTTAAACTTTCTAGTGTTTAAAAAAAATATATATAGTAGAAGCCAAAGATCAGAGGAAATGTTTTAAATTAACTTTGTTTATGTTTTAAGCTTTCCTAACTACAAATCTGCTTATGTTGTTTTGCATTTACATTTTGAGAATAATACATATTACTGTGCAAAAGCAATGTCCAATCCATTGATTTGTTCTTTTTAATCCTTCATTCATATCTCACTGTCACCTGCTAGAAAGTGGCTCTGGTCTTGACCTTGAAAAAAAGTATTTAGCTTCAATCAGAAGCTTAAGCATAATATAATAAGATTTTAACAGCATTAAAGCTACTTAAGAGAAAAATAAAACCGGATGTTAAGGAGTTAATAGGATTGTGAGCATTACCAAAAAACCGATATTTTTAAATGAATTAGCCTTCTTTGTATAGATAATCCAAACAGTTCAGAAGCATTAAATCAGATTTCCCCCCTCTCTTTCCTCCCGCAAACACCTGACAGAAACCGCGACTGTGGCGCTCAGAGGCTCTGGATAAGACCTCATGTTTTATTTGCGAAAAGCGGCCCCATTGTCCCATAAGTCACCTCGCACAGCACTCTTCTGCTTCACGCCTCACTGAGCCTGTCCTACTGCGTTAGCATCACCCGCTGCTAAAGCACTTAGCTTGTGTTCTGCGTGTCCTCTGTGGTACAGCCAAACATCCATTTGGAGGTCCTAGGAAACTTTGTAGCTTTTCCACCCACACACTGAGCGAGGGAGGCGCGGGGCATTTGTGACGTTTCGTGAATACTTTGTCCAATAAATAGCCCTCTTCACAAATACATTATAATCACAGACATGTAGCAGCCCAAACAGCATGATGGGAATGACATTTGGTTCTGTCAACTGAAGGGTTTTATTGAGATAGTCTTAACCAATAATATCTGTAATAGCCTATTAGCAAGCGATAGCACCAGTTATCCATTTGGTTGTGACATTTTATCTGTTGCCCTTTTTTTCTAACACTTGTCAGACATTGTCACACCTGCTGTGAGAGCCAACAAGGACAGAAGGAGGCTGGAGAAACGTCTGCTGGAAATCAATCGAACACTGCACTGATGATACATGCATCAAACACATCCCTCTTTGTTTTGTTGGTAAACAAAATATATTTAAATCTTAATGCCATCTGTGTCACAGATGTAAGAGAAAGAGTTTAGAGGAATTTCAGATTGGAGACAGTTGTTCCAGCAGATGACATTAATAGCAATTGAATGCTTGGCTTCTATTTGATGTTGCAGCTGCACCCAAAAGGAGTTCACGTCTGCCATTTTCCATCAGCTCCTTGTAGTAGACAAAGTTATTAAGGAGGAACTTTCACATATTTAATGGTTGATTGTGAACAAAAAGGAGACATTTGAAAATAACTTGTTTCATAAACAGACGGTTGTTCGATTCACAACAAAAGCCTTTGAGCCTTATTTAAGCTATTGTTTCAACGCGTACATTACCAATAGCCAAACTAGCCTTAACCATGAGCAATAGCTTTCTACCTGTTTATTGGCTAATTGCATTTAAGTAGTATTTTGGCGACTGGGAAAAAACAGACATAATCCATCTAGTATACATTAGAAAAGAATATACTCCTGTAGGCAATCCAGCTAGGGGCAACATTAGCATTCACCTGGAGGTTTCTAGCCTCCTGTCGAATGTAAGTCCAATATTCACTCACCTTTTAGCTTGGTCTCTGGCTCCTCGGCTCCTCGGCTGTAAAATGTTTGGTTTTCCTCACCAACAGCTAACTTTGTGGGTCAGGTGCTTTGTCTGCTGTTCAATGCTAAACATGGAGGCTACTTAGAGTTTATCTGAGCTGGTTTACTGAAACACAACAAATGTTATTAATGTGAGCAATAAGACATTCAGAACCAACCAATTAGCTAAAAACATTGAAGGGATATTTTTTTTTTATATGTTGACCAAATGTTAAGGTTGTTGTTTATAGGCATTTTGGGAACTATGTTTGTTTACTTTCTTGCCTAAAGTTAGGTAAGAAAAGTGACACACCACTCATGTTTGTTAGCTTAAGCTAGCAGGTGATTAGCTTAGGTTAGCTTAGCTTAAAGACTGCAAACGGTGGCAAAAACTGCTTTGTATCTTAATGACAGCTGGTTCCATTTGGGTTTTGATTTGTGATGGAAGAAGCAAACTTCACAAAACGTTCATGAACTGCTTTGTTTTGAGCTTTGGATACCAAAGAAACCCAACTATCCCATCCTTTATCAGCTGGAGGAGGAGTCATAACCTCTGAAGAGCAGCAGGAACAAACCATTTTCTTTCTGTATCACCTCCTTGTCCAGATGTTCACCACTGATCACATCTATCAGGCCACACTTTGAAAATAAAAGACAAAATAGTTCACAGCTTTACTGCAAAGGCCTCTGGCTGAAAGCTTCTCACTGACACTTGTAATGTAAACCGTATAAGCAAGCTGTGTTTGTGTTTTGGACATCAGCATTAATCATATAATAGAATAAAAATATAAAAAGATCTTGGCTGTATCAGAACTTAAAGGATTACAACAATCATATATTCATGCTGTAGTTGGCCTTTATTTGTTGAGCACAGTAACCCCAGTTCATTGCCTCCACCTCTCCTGGATCTCAGGGCTGTTATGTTTTCTGCAATGACAACAAAGTCAGTGCCAGCAGTGACTGTGTTTATTGTTTCATACAAAGCAGAAAACAAAACTCAGCTCAAAAATGTTCCAAAAGGATTTGCCAGATCTACTACTGTGATATTGTGTTTAACATATTGTTTGCAACTCAGATAAGAAAACAAACATTTTTTTCTGACAGTCTGTGTGTCTCTACTTCTTTCTCACACATTTTGAGTCTTGGAGAAACGACACACAGCAGATCATCTTGTTGCTGATCTTAGAACTGGTTGAAACAAACGTAATATCAAAGTGTTTCCTATTACACTCCCACTCTGAGCATTCCTAAATAGAGGAAGTGCTGAAGAAACGACCCACTGGGACCATTTAAGTCATTTTCTCATGAAGTAAAACTGGCAGATAAAAAAGAAACTCCACTGAGATTTTCCTCAACATGGGAAAAACATGCAAAAAAAACCTTACTCAACAACATTCCTTAAGCCCTATTCATGAGAAATAGAAATACAAAAGTAATTACTTAGAGACATTTTAAGTGGCTAGGAACTAAACGAACACACCAAACCAGCTGATCTCTTCATATGTTAGAGGTGGTGTTGAATGAAACGCAAAGCAACTGTGAACTTGATGAAAATAAACACTTTCGCAACATCCTCCCTCAGCAATAAGGTCTTCACTTCCTGTTTGTGTATGGAATAAGGGACACAGAGGGTTATGCTATTTAAACCAAAGGGCAGCAGATTCCCAGCTAGCAGAGGCTGGTGGAATCTTGAGGACTGCTGCCAGCTTCTCAGGGTGACATGAAGTGAAGTGGGTGGGAAAACGCAGAAATCTGGAAAAGAAGGGAAACAAGATAATGATGCAAATGAGAATCGAAAAGAGGATAATTAAACGGGGGGGATGGTGGATAGTCGTGCAACTGCGAAGCCTTGTTTATACTCGTGCACGATCAGGCCCTTCATAGATGGCGCAACATCAACAAACAAGAAAAAATACTTTTGTGATAAACAAGCTGTTTGCTGCAGTATTCTTCGAAAACAACAAGAGGCAAAACTATTGGTAAAGCGGCAAGAAGTCAAAGAGTGTTACTGGAAAAAAATGCAGACCAACAAACTATTTTATGCGTTGGAATCTAATATTAATGGATATATTATATTGCTTTTATACCAACCTAGTGAAGAACAGAGTTGTTGTAACATCAAATCGATCCTAATGAAACAAAAGTTGAAAGGTTGAATATCATGTAAACAATTTGATTTAGCTGGCAAATTATTGACTCAAATTAAAATATATTTAATACCTCTTTTTCAAATTCTGAGACATGTTACCAAATAAAAAATGGGGACACTATAAAAACATAAAACAGACTCAGGAGTCATAAGAATCTGAACGAAATTAGATCTTTGCAGCTTAGCATAAAGACTGAACACAGGTGATAAAATGTGAGGTTTCCTGGTTTGAAGTGTACCGGTGACCAATATTCTAATTTTTGGTTGCTATAACAGATTAAACGATTGATAAACAACATTTATGTTTTAAAAGACACAAACATGTGATTGGTCATAACAAATGGATAAACAAATGGAACCAAACCCAATCCTCCTCAGTGAGACATTAAAGGATGTGTAAAGTAGACCTGCAGTCAGAGGAAATACATGTATAACTAAACCACTTTGTTGCTTCCTCAATCAGAGATCCCTGATCCTGTAAATAAAGCAGATGAACTTGATAAAACTGAAATCTTAAAAAGTTGAAAGAAAAGGGGAAACACTCTCTGATTTCTCTCCAGACTCTTTAATGTGACCGCTCGATGTTATTATGTTTGCATTTAACTGTAATATTCAAGCCCATTATAAGAGTACTTTGTAGCAGTATATTCAACCAGCGCAGAGATTTCAAAGACAGGAAGGGCTTTTGATAACTATCAGATCCACCAGGGCCTGTGACGCCCTCCGCCTGCAGGCACGTTCTGCAGCACTCAAACACAGCAGGCGATACGCCACAAATTCAAATGTTGTTTGGACACTTTTAGCTCAGCTGCGATACGCGCTCGTGTTCTGGTTTTGGGTAGCGTCTCAGGAATGTAAACTCACTACGACCCACTCATATACACAGACTTCATAACAACTAATGACATACAGTGAAATGTTCACATGTTCAACATCATCACATGACTAATACATTTAATTGAATTTTACATGATTTGAAATCAACGATAACAATCACTGTTGCCGCTGGTTATTATTTTTAAGGTGATTTTTTTGTAATGAACCACTGTCATTTTACAGTTATTAGATTAGCAGTGTGTATTTGTGCTAGTTGTGTTCAGCTCACACAGATGTGTGTTTATTATGTTTGGATGAAGATGATGGGTGTCTTACCGCAGACTGCAGCCACTGGACTCGATTCATCTTTTTTTCTCAGTAGGTTTTTTTCCTTTCTGTTCTTTTTTCTTTTCGAAAAATTCACAACTTTGCAAACTTTTGATGACACCTCATAGTGATTTGAACAAAAACAGACACACTTTCTTCAGAGAGTAAAAATAACTAATTTGAAGATTAGTTGTAAAATGAGCTATTACATCTTATTAAGCCCCTACATTTTGGAAACAGATTAATAAAATGCAAAAATGGCTTAACAACTACAATACCAATGTCCACCACGAATACATTCATTCTTGTGATTGTATCTTTTTTATATCGATTTGTATGTGGACTGATCAGTCAGAGCACTGCAATGACAGCTCAACATGCTTCTGCTTCTCAAATCCTGCTGAAAAAAAGAAAAGAAAATCAATTATCTTATCATCATCCAAACCTTAACCTCCTCCAGACACAATGGAGCAAGGTGATGCTAGCAGTGCCGATCTATGTCAGTCACTCAGTGTCTTATAGTTCAGACTGAAATATCTCAACAAAGATTGAATGGATTCACATTCATTAAAATAATTTACAAATGTAATGGTTCCTATGTGATAATTCTATCCTTTGCCGGTCCCCTGACATTTTCTTTGATACTATTAGTTGACATTTATGGATGTCACCATTACAGTCAATTCTGGTGATTCTTTAACTTTCTCTCGTATTTCTAACATCAGGTATACATTTAAATGTGTCCAATAATTAGTTTTTTTACCAAATATAGCATATCTATCAGACCGAGCTGTGTTCAGTGCTAATTGTAAAAATTATTATAATGCTAATGCGCCAAAATAATATGGCGAGCATGTTACATTTACCTGCAAAAAATCAGCATGTTAGCCTTGATGTATTTAGCTATCATTTGCATTTATGGCCAAACATGGGCGGTGGTGGTGAAGTCGATAGGGACTTGGCTTGGCAACTGGAAGGTCACCAGTTCAAGTCCCGGCAAGACCAAGTGCTACCGAGGTGTCCCTGATCAAGGCACCGTTCCCTACACTGCTCCCCGGGCGCCGTTTCAAATGGCAGCACACTGCTGGGTCAACACAGGATGGGTCACATGCAGAGAAACAATTTCCCCACGGGGATTAATAAAGTATATCAAATCACATAACACAGCTGGTCCGGTTTAAACACACAGAATAGTGTGGTTGTAAATGTGAGTCCGATGTTAAAAATATTAGCACTAATAGCTTTTATTATAATGATATATGAATATATATTTAAAAAATCTGAATGCTTTGGGGTTTTTTTGGTCAAATATATATTGGTCGAATTTTATCAGGGAAGTTGTAGCAAGGCCTTGCAACAACCCAACGTCTCTTTAAACATGGCTTATTGCACAATCAATTCCTTTCTCTCCCTCTCTCTTACAAGTAACATTGACCATGTCCTTTGTAAGTGTTGGTAGGTAAATCTCACAGAGCATCCATCACCGGAGTCCAATCCAAACACACGTTATACAATGTTCCTTCTGCGCTCCACAAATCAGAGGCATGGCTCTCATCTAATGGACAATAACAAGCCAGTTAAAAGCGGCAGGTCTTAGTCGAGTCTTTCTCAGAGACACTAAATCAATCTGTTTCTAATACACATCTGGCTTTTAGGCCACTTGCTCATCCTGAAACCTGAGTTCGGAGTGTGGCATTTCTAATTTATTACAATCTGCTGAGAAACAGACGAGGAAGGTAAAACAGCGTCATTCCTTCTCAAATGTCTGCTGCTCATTGCTTGACGCCTGTCCAAGCTGTGAAATCTAAATATTCCTTCCTGCTTTTAAGAGGAGCTATTTCCAGGTGATCGCTTTTAGATTCAAACATAGAAACAACTAAGGCAGATGTCAAGAACTTGTTTTTGGTTATTGTGCTTCTTAAAGGTGGGGTAGGTAAGTTTGAGAAACCGGCTCGAGATACACTTTTTGTTATATTCCATGGAATGCTCTTAACATCCTGATAGCAATGAATATCTGAAGTGTTTTGACAAAAAATGCATAATAAAACGTCATCTGTGGAAGCCGTAGTACTGTAAAAACCACGACCAATCATTTTAGCTGGCCCGGCTAAAATAACTGGATGGCCAACCTGCCTGTCAGCTTTCCATCTGTGCACAAACTTATCTCGTGCCCTCATTGGTCATGTGCGCGTTCGTGTGTGTTGGAGGAGGGGCTCTGTAAGGAAGTGGCAGATTTTTTCCGGCTGTGTACTTTCAAATTCTAGCGCACTTGAGCTGGTTTCTCCAAAATGACCTACCCCACCTTTAAAAGATTATAACATAATAAAATAATAATAAGGTAATACAACAAATTCTTGAATGTTGGACATTTCTGAGCCAACCAACACAAAACACAACCTCCAATCACCAGGCAGGCCTGATTTATACTATTAAACAAGTCTTCTCAAACACATTTATATATAACCAGTGGTGGACAAGTTTCTCAAAATGTTAAAATTATAAATGTCTTAGCATCAAAATGTATGTAAAGTACAAAATGTGCAATTATAAAATATGCTAACTGGTACATTTCAGAATAATAAATATGATATTGTTTAATAATAATTATTGAAGCATTAATGTGTTCATTACATATTAAATGTTGTAGCTGTGAATCTCTTAGACTATAATAACATGTGATACGTTTTGTTTGTTTGTTTTATTAAACTGAACCTTCTGAGAGACGTATGTTATCAGATACATGTGGATTATCAATAGCGAATATAAATTATAGGGATATGGCATAAAAAGTCTAATGTTGGGAGTGTTTTCTATTTTCATGTTCACCAGTTCAGCACTAAATGTAACCATTTGCTTTATTTGAAAGTAAAATCCCACAAAACATTTCAAGATTAAGTATCTTTTGTTCCCTAAAGATGTTTTATTTTGTTGTAAAGGTTCATTTTTAGTTCTGTATTGTTGTGTTGTTTTGTGAACCGGCCCCATGTGTTGTTTATCTTATCCAACTATATCTGAACTACCCTTTAAAATGGTTGGCCAATCATACCCTACTTCTTCCAATTTGCATGTGAGTCGACACATGCATAATCAGAAAAAAACACACATTTACTACATCATAAACATACTTTGTCTCTGTCAGAATATTTTTACAGGTTTAAAGAAGTTATATGAAATGTGTTTCACAATATCTATGAGTAATCAACACAAAAATAAGGCTGTTGCTAAAATGAACATTTTTCTTTTCAAATATCTTCCAATTGTCCCTCATTACAAGTGAAACACACCAACCGTTAACCAAAAAGGGAAATTCAGGTTGCAATTTAGGGCTGGAAGGCATTCAGCAGAAGTAAAGAGTGCAAAGCAGCGAGCAGAACTAATGTCATCAAATATTAAACTAAGGAGACTCAGCTGAGCAGCGCAGGATTTCCCTGCAGACCTACATGAGGAGAACTGGAGGATCATGGGGTTTTGCTCAGGAACTGGACGTGGGTGGAAGCCATTTTGAAAAATAATTAATGCAAGGTATATTTAAAAAACATTAGATTTGTCAATTGAATTACCATACTGGTAGAGAAGGCAATTGACCACCTAAATAAAAACATCTTCAGTTAAGAATTAAGTTAAGCATTTTGATCCCATGGCCTTCTATAGGGATATATCTTTTTTTGGACTAGAAAGACTAGAAAGTACACAACAAAAACACACACTTTCTAGTCTAGTTTTATCAAGAACAACACCAAAAATGAGCATTTTAATCAAACTTGAGTAAGCACTCTGTGTTTAAATGTCATAAATGTCTTTAATGTCAACGGTTGATTGATCTTTTTCTTATGTGCTTAAAATACAAATCTACACAGTTACACAGCAAGTCAAAAACGTAACTTGCCTGGTAACCAAGATGTATGATCTATATAAGGTACTTTTGAAGAACATGTTTTATTTAGGATGAGGGTCACATGCACATACGTTCTGAAAAATATAGAACATGACTGCAACTGTATAAAGAGCACATAACACATCTGACAACTGTCTTTGAATTAACAGATGATTTAAACAAAGCTTTAAACTTTAAACTAAACACAGAGCTGCATGTTGACGACACAAGGGAAGAGTCCTACAGTGGCTTCTTCCTCTGAATTGAAATATTTTAAAAGGTCCACATCCTGTACTGACATGATTTCTCTAGCACATGTCATTAATCTAGTAAATCTATTATTAGAAGAGGAAGTGATGCATCTTATTTGCTACAGACAAATGTTAAGGCTTTAGATTAATGTAAAAAAAGTGATTCATGTGCGGATACATGCACTTGTACAAACCTCATAAGTTAATTATTTAAAATATGAAATGTCGACCTGCTATGATGCTCAAAAATAATCTTGCTGGAGAATATATGTAAAATAAATTCATTACAGACAAAGATTAAATTGCATTCATTAAGACAGCCAGTGACTGATATACAAGCATTGTCATCAAAGCTAAGATAAGGGAAGGTGAGATATTTGGACATTTTAAACGTATTGAAACAACGTTTGAAAGGGGCCATCGGCCACCTCATTTTACGCCCCTCGTCAGTTTTGTGTCACAAAACTTTTGTGTAGGTGTGTAGTGGGTATGGACTGGGCAGGTGTGCCCGTAAGGGGGGTATTTATTAATATACCATCGCGGCTGGTGTGATCCTGATAATCCTATCGCAAGATGGACTCTCTTAATCTTGTTGTGTCACAGGAATAAAAGGTTACATTTAATAAAGGGAATAATTGTTTAGAAATGACATTTCCTGCAGAAGACAGAATGCTGAGATACTTCTGAGAGTTTTCATTATTAGTACTTTCAGCTGTAAAAATCTTTTTAAAGACATTCTCGATGACTTTCAAGAATGACCAAATGCCTAAACTAAAAATAAGTTTTAGGCATTTAAAAAAAAAAAAACAGCTTCATGGTTGTAAAGAGCATCTTAAGTGAAAGTTATCTATAGAGCCATCTGAATCATTTTAAAAAAAACCTCCTCACTCCCCATCCACAACAGTCTATTAGTCATCATCGGCACTCTTCCAACTGTGAGGCAACAGCATGAACTCAATCTGGAGATTCTGGGGGACATTTTTGGGCTGTGGCAGGTGCCGTATAAAGGCTGGGGCAGTAATGCGGGAATTGAAGGAGAGATCCCATCGCCCTCCATCGCCTCCACTCAGCTCCTCCAGCTGAAGCGCACTTAGCACCATTCATAATGCATGGTCACCACCCCTCCATACACAGGCCTGTCATGGCTTGTTCCCTTCGACAACTCAACCCAACTCCACTTTTTCCCCTTAGAGTATGCGGACGGTTGCATAATTTAGATGCTGCCCGCTGTTTTCAGGCCTCATCCCTTATCAAAAATGTAAGAGACTGAGTTTCTGGGGGAGTTTTATCTAAATGTGACGGTGGAAGATGTGCCAGTTGAGACAATGGACGTAAGCTTGGACCAAAACTTCTCCAACTCCGAAATAAACTTTTCTGAAACATGATGTCAGCATTATGTATGGCTCACCGCCCACATGAATACAAGACATAAAGCTCGACACATGAGAAAATAAAGTACATGTACTTAAATACCAAAAATGTTGTGATTCATTACAGAACACTAACGAGAGAATCTCATTTAATTCAAGCATAGGGGGATTCCCTGTTTTCGGATGAAATGCAAGCTTCTTTGTTGCTCTTTTGAGTTGATTTCTACTATTGAACTAGAATGTAAAGTTCCTTTGGCAGATTAAATAATATCCTTAAATGTGTGTGAGTGTCTAAACATGAAAGGATGTATCTGATCATATGCATGTACGTATATCATGGAGGATCAAAGTATAACATATTGAATACGTTGCGGAATTGTTTCATTGGAGTTGATCAAAAGGGAAACAAAAAGCCCATTGAAGGAGACTCATGCAGCCGGTGGCCAGCTGCAGCCAGGCAGGTCAAGGTGACTGAGGTCACGAGAGGAAGATATTTAAAAGAGACGACGAACACCTGCTGAAAATGTCTGACTTCACTCAGGAAAGACACGAGTCACATTGAATCTGCTTGTGTTTAGTCAGTGCGCATTAGCCAGACATGTATTTGGGATTACAACATGACACAAAGTTTTGACAAGAATCTGAAAAACTGTTTATTCTGGACTATACTCAAAATGATATGAGTGCTAGAACTTGAGGGAATCTATTCAGTGGCAATATGAACAATGTGGCCTACAGGCACATAGAAGCCAACACAATGATTACAATTGAAATATATATATTGTCAACCATATTGTAATTTTTCAAAATGTAAGGGGAAAATATTGACAGTACAGTACATAACCTGTTTCACTAAAATGCAGGTGTATGCAATATATGGAGATACAATTGCAATACTTACGAAAACTTGAAAAAAGTTGATATAGTCTACATTAAAATAAATGTCCTAAATATTCCCAATGTATGTTACCATCTATGGTTACCATACAAGTCATGTTATGGAAAATTAATTATGATATTTCTGTTGCATTAAGGATGTATGTATGGAAGAACATACCTCACACAGGCGCAGCTTTAATGCTCGGTTTGTTTCCTGTAACCACAAATAAATGGATGTAATGCTCATCAAGGTGCTGTTGTAGTTCTGATTCACTCTCAGCACACAGACTCTCTGCGGCTCCCGCTGAGCAGCCACAGTCTAGTGTATAGCATGTGAGCTATGTTTGTTTCATGGTGAGCGCTTTCACAGCAGCAAACCAATCACAGCAGCAAACCAATCACAGCAGCAGAACATTTGCTTATATCTAGATTTCCCCTGAAATATAAAACAAAACAAGAATACCCCAAAGGCATAAGAAAACTACAACTAAATTATGATTACACTTATTTTTAAATGAAAATGAAAATTGCAACTTGGCGCTCCAGTGTTCTCCATGCTCCTCAAACAAATTAATGAAATCAAATGTAAAGTGAGCATTTACAACTAAACAAGTATTTTCACTTCAGATTAAAATAACCAATCATAAAAAACCCACTGTGCTCTGATTGGTCAGTTCGCCCACTCTGTTCTGATGAGTCCACCACCGTTACAGCTGAACATCAGTGATTATGTGTTACAATGGCGTTTGTTAGGATCCAGAAAATGACACCAGTAATGACAAACAGATGAGAATGCTGCGTGGGGTCTGGGTGCCGTGTTGGTGGGATGTTGCGGGGCTCGCTGCTCCGCCCTTTGAGGCTCGAGGAGCGGACAGGGTGAGCTGGATTACTGGTGTAGTTTCCTGGTTGCTGCGTGGGGACAGCGAGACACCACGGAACTCAGCCTGAACTCAGCCTGAACACACACACACACACACACACACACACACACACACACACACACACACACACACACACACACACACACACACACACACACACACACACACACACACACACACACACACACACACACACACACACACACACACACACACACACACACACACACACACACACACACACACACACACACACACACACACACACACACACACACACACACACACACACACACACACACAGGGCCGTATCCACCATTGAGGTCACCGAGGTCTGGACCTCGGTCATTTTGTAAGAGCTGTGTATAACAAAACTTGTGAAATAACTGCACTAAACGGGGTTCTTTGTAGTACTTCCATTTACTGACGATGGGGGCGCTGCATAACTACATAGCCTCGATTAAACAAACAGAAGAAGACGACATGTATCAACAAACCTCCGCAGCCCGGACTTGAGTGGCGAAGTCAAGTCACGCCCATCTACTTCCGGTCCATGGGACCTTATTTCGGAAAAATAATGTATTGAAGTCAATGGAGAGAGAAAACTTATCTTTCGATCCCGTTTGAATTGTGCCACGAATTACACATATGATGTTTGTCAAGTAAATCAAATCAAATCAAGTTTTATTTATATAGCACATTTATAAACGATTTTTGGTCGAGCCAAAGTGCTGTACATAAAATAAAAATAGCCTACAGTAGAGACACTTTACAGCAAATACAACAGCACAGATTGTTCAGAATATCAGTATGAGAAAAAAGACACCCTCTGTCCTTAGACCCTCACATCGTACAAGGAAAAACTTCCAGAGAAAACCCACAGTTTAAAGGGAAAAAATGGGAGAAACCTCAGGGAGAGCAACAGAGGAGGGATCCCTCTCCCAGGACAGACAGACGTGCAATAGATGCCGTGTGTAAATCGAAGAGATAATACATTTTACAGCATATAGACCGAATGTTAGGAAATGCATGTGTCTGTAATAAGAAGATGAATCCACGAGGATGTCAGCTACAATCCCGTGGAAGCCATCAGGGAAGCAGCATGACGAGACCCAAGGCAGGACCGCAGAGACAGGTTCAGCCACAACCCGAAGTCCACGACTTAATCCAGAACTCAGGATAGAGGATCCAAGACACAGGACTACAGCAAGAGGATCAGCCTCGACTCCGGTTCCCGGCGTAGATATAGATACAAAACAAGAAAAAAGATTTGTCTGGGTTAATCGGAACAAGAGAATACACAGACACAGACAGAGAGGGAAAAGGTCATTGGATAAAAGTTATTCTTGATAACCCTCTAGAAAGATCTCATGAAATTCCCCACTCAATCTATCAAGACCCGAGCAGTTCTATTAGATATAGGATAAGAAACAGAGAGAGGGAGCACAACAACCTATCTCTTCGTCAGATGCACTCCCCCGCTTATCTAAGCGACTCTGTACCCCGTTACCCTCTACAAGGCCATAGACCAGCAGAGGGAAAATGGGGGGTGGGTAAGGGTAAGGATTTTTAAGAATAAACCGCAAGGGTCTAAAGGGAAAAAAGATTAAATATAAGGTACTATATTTTAAGTAATCCTATCTACTATTCCTATATTTGAATAATGTATAAACTATTTTAAAAATACTTTATGAAATCTTATGTTATGTTATAAATATTAAAATAAAGAACTAAATGAATAAATAAATAACTAAATAAATGAATAAATAGTAAAGGTTTGGATGTGTTATACAAACAATTACTGGTTGCCTTGTCACAGACATTCAGTTTGACAAATGTTTGTCTTTCTCACTTGCCTGCTATGATGGTTCTTCAGGACTGCTTCTTGAACTCTAATCTCACTTTCGCGGAGTTTACTGGTGACTTTAAAGCAGATGACAATGTATGTGTGTCGGTTAAGAGGAAAATGTGCTTGTTTTTTTTGCTATTTTTACTATCAGGGAATGTACAGCTAAACCCTGGACCGCCCAGTAGCAGTAGTAGTCAGATAGCTACTCCTGCTGATTTTAATTCTAGATCTGGGTTGGGATTCATTCCCTTAAATGTGCCCAGTCTGTTACCTAAGTTAGATTTTGTCTGCATTTGGGCGAGCTCGACTGATGCTGATGTCATTGTCTTATCAGAAACGTGGCTAGATAAATCTATTTTGGCCTCTGACATCTACTTAAATGGTTATAGTGTGTATCGTACCGACCGTCCTAAAAAAGGTGGTGGCGTTGTCATTTATGTGAAAAATAAGTTTTGTGTAACCAAGATGGTTTCATCTTGGTTTTATGGAAATTATAGATAGACATGCACCCCTGCGTACATTTAGAGTGAAGGGACGGGACAATCCTTGGTTTTCTGCTGAACTGTCTAGTCTCCTACATGAGAGAAACAAGGCCTGGGCAAAGGCTAGGAAATCAGGCTCAGAGGTAGAATGGCTACGCTTTAGGCAGCTAAGAAATAGCTTCACATCACAAATAAAAAGTGCTAAGTCTAAGTATTATCTGTCAGTTTCCACAAAGAACCTGAATAATCCTGGACAATTTTGGAAAGCCATAAAATCGATATCCACCGGTGAAATCCGTAATGAGCTACCTCCGTGCATTACCACAGCATCTATGTTAAATTGTTTTAATGAGCATTTTGTGTCCGGTGGCTCTCTGTTTGATTCTGTCACTAACTCTGCTTCTGTGAACACCACAGTCTGTGACTCTGAAAAACGTGTTTTGGAAAACCCTTTTAGTTTTACTCCTTTTAATGTTGATGTTGTTCGTGAAGCTTTAACCAAGTTAGATCCTAAGAAACCGGCCGGCCCGGACAACGTAGAACCTTTCTTTTTAAAGATAGCTGCAGATTGTATTGCTCCACCTCTCACTACTCTTTTTAACCTCTCCCTCAGCTCAAACACAATTCCAAAATTGTGGAAGTCAGCATATGTCCTGCCTCTACTAAAAGGTGGGGAAGGCCACTTTATTAAATAATTATAGGCCCATCTCTAAATTGTCAGTTCTGGCTGTTTTTTTATGTACAAATGACCTCCTGTCTAAACATCAGTAAGGCTTCAGAAAGCAACACAGCACCATCACTGCCACAATGAAAGTGGTGAATGTTGTGCAGCTCTATTTATTGACCTGTCCAAAGCGTTTGATACCGTTGATCATCACATCTTAAAGCAGAGGCTACTCAGTATTGGCATATCCAGCCATGCAGTGGGGTGGTTTGTGAACTACCTCTCTGAAAGGTCCCAATGTGTTCATTTTGATGGACTGTCTTCTGAGTGGTTAAACATTTCTAATGGTGTACCACAAGGTTCTGTTTTAGGACCACTTTTATTCTCCATCTACATCAACAGTTTAGGTGATAATGTCGATGGAGCAACCTTACATTTTTATGCGGACGATACCGTGATGCACTGTGCAGGTCCCTCCATTAAGGAGGCTGTTGTTGAATTGCAAGCTGTTTTTAACATTATTCAGACTCAGCTCTCTGAACTAAAGCTTCTTTTAAATGTTGATAAAAACCAAGGTAATGCTCTTTTCAAAAGCTAAAAAGACACCAGAGCCTGTTTTAGATATTGTAACTACGCAAGGAATAAAAATTGAAGTAGTTACCTGTTACAAATACCTTGGTATCTGGCTTGATGATTGTCTCACTTTTAAACTTCATGTCAATAACTTGCTTAAAAAACTGAGGGTTAGGCTAGGTTTCTTTTTCAGAAACAAGTCCTGTTTCTCGCTTGAGGCCAGGAAAAGGCTAGTCACTGTGACCTTTTTACCTGTGCTGGACTATGGTGATTTGATTTATATGAATGCACCTGCCAATTATCTGATCAAGTTAGATGCTGCGTATCACAGTGCACTGAGATTTGTGACAAACTGTAAAGCATTAACCCATCACTGTACCCTGTATGCAAGGGCTGGTTTGCCTTTGCTAACTGTACGGAGGCTCAGTCACTGGTACATTTTTATATACAAAGCCATGTTAGGGAAACTTCCATCCTACATCTGCTCCCTGATCTCATGGCGAATTGTAAGTGGCTACTGCCTGAGATCGCATGCTGTAGTTTTATTAAATGTGCCAACTGCTAGGACTGCCTTAGTCACACACACACACACACACACACACACACACACACACACACACACACACACACACACACACACACACACACACACACACACACACACACACACACACACACACACACACACACACACACACACACACACACACACACACACACACACACACACACACACACACACACACACACACACACACACACACACCATGTATACATCACTTCAGGGGACATTACATTAACTTACATGCATTTCCTGGAGACTTATCCTAACCTTAACCATAACCAACACATGCCTAACCCTAACTCTTAACCTTACCCTTACCCTAACCCTAACCAAATCCATCCATCCATCTTCTTCCGCTTATCCGTGGTCGGGTCGCGGGGGTAGCAGTTCCAGCAGAGAGCCCCAAACTTTCTTTTCCCTGGCGACATCAACCAGCTGGGGGATCCCAAGGCGCTCCCAGGCCAGCGAAGAGATATAATCCCTCCACCTGGTCCTAGGTCTACCCCTTGGTCTCTTCCCAGCTGGACGTGCCTGGAACACCTCCCTAGGGAGGCGCCCAGGTGGCATCCTAACTAGGTGCCCGAACCACCTCAACTGGCTCCTTTCGACGCGAAGGGGGAGCGGCTCAACTCCGAGTCCCTCCCGGATGACCGAACTTCTCACAGCCAACCTGCGGAGAAAACCCATCTCGGCCGCTTTTATCCGCGATCTCGTTCTTTCGGTCATGACCCATCCTTCATGACCATAGGTGAGGGTAGGAACGAAAATGGCCCGGTAGACAGAGAGCTTTGCCTTCTGGCTCAGCTCCCTTTTCGTCACAACGGTGCGGTAAAGCGACTGCAGTACCGTTCCCGCTGCTCCGATTCTCCGGCCCATCTCAGGCTCCATTGTTCCCTCACTCGAGAACAAGACCCCGAGATACTTGAACTCCTTCACTTGGGGTAAGGACTCATTCCCTACTTGGAGTGGACAGTCCATCGGTTTCCTGCTGAGAACCATGGCCTCAGATTTGGAGGTGTTGATCCTCATCCCAGCCGCTTCACACTCGGTTGCGAACCGATCCAGTGAGTGCTGAAGGTCGCAGACCGATGAAGCCATCAGAACCACATCATCTGCAAAAAGCAGTGGTGCAATCCTTAGTCCACCGAACTGCAGACCCCCTCCCCCACGACTACGCCTCGAAATCCGATCCATGTATATTACAAACAGGATTGGTGACAAAGCGCAGCCCTGGCGGAGGTCAACCCTCACCGGAAATGGGTCCGACTTACTGCCGAGGACCCGGACACAGCTCTCGCTTTGGGAGTACAGAGATTGGATGGCCCTGAGTAGAGACCCCCTCACCCCATACTCCCGCAGCACCTCCCACAGTAACTCCCTGGGAACTCGGTCATACGCCTTCTTCAAGTCTACAAAACACATGTAGACCGGATAAGCGTACTCCCAAGCCCCCTCCAGGATCCTTGCGAGAGTAAAAAGCTGATCCGTCGTTCCACGACCAGGACGGAATCCGCATTGTTCCTCCTCAATCTGAGGTTCGACAATCGGCCTGACCCTCCTTTCGAGTACCTTAGAGTAAACTTTCCCGGGGAGACTGAGTAGTGTGATGCCTCTGTAATTGGCACACACCCTCTGATCACCCTTTATAAAAAGGGGAACCACCACTCCGGTCTGCCACTCCTTCGGTACTGTTTCCGAATTCCACGCAATGTTGATGAGACGTCAACCATGACAATCCCTCAACACTCAGAGCCTTCAGCATTTCCGGGCGGATCTCATCCACCCCCGGGGCTTTGCCACTGTGGAGTTGTTTGACGACCTCAGTGACCTCCCCCCGGGAGATTGGTGTTGATCCCCCGTCATACTCCAGCTCTGCCTCTAACATAGAGGGCGGAGTTGTCGGGTTCAGGAGTTCCTCAAAGTGTTCCTTCCAACGCCCTAACACTCCATCAGTTGAGGTCAACAACGTCCCATCCTTACTGTACACAGCTTGGATGGTCCCCTGCTTCCCCCTCCTGAGGTGTCGGACAGTTTTCCAGAACAACTTTGGTGCCGCCCGAAAGTCCTTCTCCATGTCTTCTCCGAACTTCTCCCACACCCGCTGCTTTGCCTGGGCCACGGCTGAGGCTGCTGCACTTCGGGCCTGTCGGTACCTTGCAACTGCCTCGGGAGTCCCCCGGGATAACAAATCCCTGAAGAACTCCTTCTTCAGTCAGACGGCTTCCCTGACCACCGGTGTCCACCAGGAGGTTCGAGGGTTACCGCCCCTTGAGGCACCTAGGACCTTGAGACCACAGCTCCCCGCCGTGGCTTTGGCAATAGAGGCTTTGAACACCGACCACTCTGGTTCAATGTCCCCAACCTCCACAGGAATGCCCAAAAAGCTCCGCCGGAGGTGTGAGTTGAAGGCCTCCTGAACTTGGGCCTCCTCCAGACGTTCCCAGTTCACCCGAACTACACGTTTGGGCTTACCAGGTCTATCCAGAGGCTTCCCCTGCCACTTGACCCAACTCACCACCAGATGGTGATCAGTTGACAACTCCGCCCCTAACCAAGTCTTCACCCTAAAATGAATGATTCCCATGGGGACCTCCAATTTGTCCCCATAAGGGAGGCGAGTCCCCACACGTGACTGTGTAAACAGATTTAGGTCCCCACAAGTATAATAATGCTAGGCCACACAAACACACACACACACACACACACACACACACACACACACACACACACACACACACACACACACACACACACACACACACACACACACACACACACACACACACACACACACACACACACACACACACACACACACACACACACACACACACACACACACACACACACACACACACACACACACACAGCCAGGCTGAGATCCGCGGAGCCGCGGCTGAGAAAAGATAAGGCAGAGTGAGCGAGATCTCCAACGAGGCGTTCTGGGGCAGCATAGACAGGTCTTTTCTGTGTTAGAGTTGTACTCGCTACAGGGTGTACTTTGAGGGTTTGTGACTTTGCAGACCGTTTACATGCAGGAAAAGCTACATAACACACAAGGGGACAGGTAATAACCAGAAAAGCATGTAATCACATAATCTATTTATTTTTTTCAACCACATCTTCAAATATTAGTGTTTATATTTAATATAAAATTGTTCTTTCTTCTCCTGTGTTGTGGTTCTGTTTACAATTGTCATGGCTCTTCTTCTTTTTTCAAAAGTAACAATTCTTAATTTTCTTATGAACTGCCACCAAGTTTAGGCCGGGTATGTTTACATGCACATTAGTAACCCTCTTGTGAGTCACTGTTTATCTGTCTTTTTTTTTTTAACTTAGTCATTGCGTTTCATTTCTGCACTGACTGGTCAGCAGTTAAAAATGAAGCACATATTTAAATGTTGTTATTGTAATTTCCAGTGGTGGAAGAAAAACTCAATTTTTTTATTTTCGTAATAGTGTTTTCATAATTAGCATCAAAATGTAATGGAAGTGTCCCTTTCAGATTGTGATGCTTTAACACCTTAAGGTTGAGCACATGTATCTACTTTATATAGGGTAAAATTGTTTAATCTGGCACAGTATCATATTTTATTAATTGATAACATGTTTTGTTTTTAAAATATGAATCTGTAAAGTAACTACATCTATAAAATTAAATGCAATTTCTTCTGAAATGGAGCGTGTAAGAAGAAAAGTTAGGTATCATGACGTTTTTTAACCTGATCTGTATTGTTCTTGTATTTGTTTTATGATATATTATATAGTATGTGTTGTTGAAACACACTCTGCATGTTTTAGGATTGTAAAGTTTTATTTCCGGTAAGTAATGAGCATGTTTCGTCAGAGGTTGAAAAGAAACATGGATTAAGAGCCGGTCTGTGAATTTTCCATGCCTGTTTTTACTACTTTATTGCCGTCTCAAAGAGTTCATCCTCGCTACCTTATTAGGTCAGTAGTGGCAAGAGGCCATTGTTCCAAGCAGAAACAGACCAGCACGTCTGCAAGAACAATTTAACTGGTGAAAACAACAAGCAAGAACAGCACAGACTTCAATTTTGAATAAATAACCACTGACAATCATAACAAACTGCCTCTATGGTGTTTGCTAGACTTATTCTTGCCGTGGGATAAAAACATTGTGTCACTAAAACATATTTTCTAAGAGGCTTTAGATTTTCTATTGATATTAGCTTGCTCTTTTATTTAGATTTTCTTTAATAAAATGAAAGGCTTTTTAGGAGCAAATCAAAACAGGAAACTTTTTGTTACAACAATCAGCTAATATTGTTTCAAGGTCATGCAAATATTTGTCTCCTTAAACTGTGTAGCAATCCAATAGAATGTGCTGCACTACGAAACCTGCTATTGTGTGTGAGCAGCACCAATAGCTTCATATATGTCTCCATAATAGGCAGTATCAGCAGCACGGCTTCTAAGTATTGTTTACGGCAGCTCGGCTCCTTTTATGGTGAACTGTCGTGATCTGTGTGAGCAGCGAGTCTGTAATCTCAAGGATTTGCAGGCTGCTCATAAAATTACTGTCATGGATGAGAGGATTATTTAATTCCTAGTAAGGTCAGGATTTCACACACCACCGAGTGGCATTGGCTTTAAATTGCAGCATAAGTGGTATAGTCAGTAACAGAAGTAATTTTGAAGAATTTTCTTTCCCATAATTTGATCTTTTGGTTTGCACTCTTTTATTAATTTGGAGATACAGATAAGAACCCAGCAACAACAACAAGTGTGTGCAATGACACAGATTAACCAGGATTGATCCTTGACTTATGACCGTCCATTGGACAGATACTAGGAAACAAACATATGACTTTATTAGATATTCAGAGCCAACAGTGATACAATATAGACACAAAGAGCCTCTGCTGTAACAAATAAGTCCTTTAGATCATCCTGTTCTCACTGCCTGTGATACGTGACTCTCAAGATCAGTTACGGGAGATCAAGGGCTCTGAAATAGTAACAACTCTCATGTCATGTTTAGCCTCAAATGCTAACTGCTGTTTTTACCTCTGGGACTGAGGGGAGATGGGAAGATGATTGCATTGAACGGACACTCCTCCTGGATCCTGTCTCCTTCGGCCCCTCTTACTCCCCCCTTTTCACCCTTCCTTCCTCCTCTATCTCCTCCTCCTGCTCCTCCTCTGGTTCTAGCAGGATAACATACCGCCTGCCGCTTGTTTGGATAAGTTAATGCTGAGATGTCAGCCTCGATTCTGATGTATACCACCTGCCTTGGCCTCCGGCTGACCTCGTCCTCCAGCTCCCACTGCAGAGACATTCCTGTGCTTTTCTGGGTCTGTGTTTACACTGCAACAGATTGCCCTGCCCTCCCTATCTGCCTCATCACACTGGACAGTGGTGAGCCTCTACGCACATCCCAATATGCTTGTGTGGCTCAGAAGGAGCATGAAAATTGAGCTGGAAGGAAGTGTTGTGTTGAAGAGAGTCAGTATGATGTTTTTGACACAGGAATTGAATTCTTACACAATCCTTATTCTCGGTGGAATGGACATCTCTTTCAGGCTGAGCCTCAGGAGGGGAGGCCTGCGAGTGGCTCCAGTCATTCAGATGCCAGTAGCCTCCCCCTCAACACTGAGAGAAGCTTATGTGAACAAAATGACATCATTGCGCTGCCCTTTAAATGAATCAGTGCTGTTGATTTACAGTTTTAAATCCATGTTAGATCCTAACCAAAAGATTCACATCAAATGAACATAAGTTTTCATTTGAGGAGGTGGACTTGCTGCCAAGTCTTTATCTTGGATGTGAGTCAAATATCCTGAATGTTTATCGGCAATGTCACTAACAGAGTCTACAAATAGAAACTTGCTAGGAAAATGTGCTTTTTTTGGATTCATTTTTATTGATGGTTAAAGGCATACATGTTATTCTGCCACCAGCAGTTGAGAGCAGAAGATTGCCTCATGAATAATTATTTTCAGATAAGAGGACAATGTTACCACTTTAATGTGTTGGTTAATGATCATTGCTATCTATGAAAGCAAAGAACGTCCATGCTTGCAAGCTTAATTTAAAGGCTTCTATCTCGAAATCACAAGTTAATGTGAAATAGATAAGATAACAAAGATAGTTTTCTTGTTTTTATGGATTAATTTAGGTTGATTATGCCAAAAAGAAATAGCAGATTTCTTGTAATAACAACACAAGTTATCTCCAGTTCAATCTGGTTTCAGGCCTAATCACTCCACAACAACAGCCCTACTTAAAGGAATGGTCCACTCATTAGATAATTAATCAAAACTTCAGTATTTAGTGAAACGTTATGTTTAAACCATACCCTGAAGAAATCAGCGATATTCCCCGGTAAATAATGATTTTATAGCTCTTTTTTATCAAGACCTGTATATTCCGTCTGGCCGCCGCCATGTTTGCCATTTTCAGTAGTCACGTGATGGTCGTGACGTCATCCATGCGTTCACTTTGTCAACACACGGAAACATGGTGGAGTATTTCAGTTCGGACTCGTCAGCAGAGGAACAAGTTTTGACCAATGTGAAGAGATTGGATGGGGGAATTCAGCCATACATATCAGTATGACAATACGACACCCTCTGTCCGTAGACCCTCACATCGTACAAGGAAAAACTTCCGAAGAAAACCCACAGTTTAAAGGGAACATGGGAGAAACCTCAGGGAGAGCAACAGAGGAGGGATCCCTCTCCCAGGACGGACAGACGTGCAATAGATGCCGTGTATAAATTGAAAAGATAATACATTTGCAACATAGGTAGTCCAAATGTTTGAAAATGCATGTGTGTATAATGGGAAGATGATATAAGATACTATATGTATGCATGTAGTACCACCCTTGCTAGCGATTCCCTCTCTATAGTTTAGCATACTCAGCTTCGTTGTCCCTGGCCATAGAATCACGATTTTATGGGGCCGGAAAAACTGGGGGGAAATACACACTAGTCGGTACTACGCTATATGGAAAGGCCACCAAAAACTGTCCTGGCCTGGACGTTAAAACGGGGCTAGCCGCTGCAATGGAAATGCGCTATAACATACCTTATTCTTACTCCGAGCACTACTTCTGCTCCTCCGTCGCTTCACACTTGCAGAGGGCGATTTCTCTACTGGCCGAACTGGTGTCCTGGTCGGTGATGACACCAGAAAGACCGATGATACTGCATCTCAATTGAGTAATGGTTGTTCTTTAAATCCCATGTTATGTTTGATCATACTCTCAGAGTAGTCGTCCGGAAATGTGAAATGTTCGCTGCATACATGAGCCTGTAAATCTCTCGGTTCGGGCCGGCCACATTTCGCTAGCCACTGCCTCCGAATGTACTTCTTATGCTTAGCTTTTGGCAACAGATGCAACCGAGCATTCCGTGGATTGTTCCTATCCGAATTATGGCAATATTTCGCGATACAGTGAGGCATATTTGAAGAGAGAAACTACAGTAAATAACATGGAGATCAACGTGTCTTCGAAAACCAAACGCATGGATTACGTCACGTCCGGGAAATGGCGGCGCCCACAGTGTTGATGTTATTTCGGTATATAATCAGTTTAAAATCACTGATAATGTCATCGGATTAAAAAAAAAAAAAGAGAGACTGGCAGAGACTGGTCTGTTTTATCGGATGATAATTTTTTTAAAATGAGTGTCATGAGCATACCATTCCTTTAAATTTACGAATGACTTGTACTCTGCTCCAGATGATGGTGAACTCACAGGTAAGGCAAGGCAAGTTTATTTATAGAGCACTTTTCAACGCAAGGCAATTCAAAGTGCTTTACAAAAAAAGACATTAAGCATTAAAAAAGAAAAGCTAATCAAATAAACATTAAGAAAAAAATACATGGATAAAAGTTACAGTGCAGTCTAAAATATAAATAGTTCAATTAAACATTACAAGAAAAAGTACATGGATAAAAGTTACAGTGCAGTTTAAGATATGAATAGTTCAAATAAAAGCAGCGACAAAAAGAAAAGTCTTCAGCCTGGATTTAAAAGTAGTCAGAGTTGCAGCGGACCTGCAGGTTTCTGGGAGTTTGTTCCAGATATTTGGAGCATAATAACTGAACGCTGCTTTACCATGTTTAGTTCTGACTCTGGGGACAGAAAGCTGACCAGTCCCTGAAGACCTGAGAGATCTGGATGGTTCATAGTTTAGCAGGAGGTCAGTAATGTATTTTGGGCCTAAACCATTCAGTGCTTTATAAACCAGCAGCAGTATTTTGAAATCTATTCTTTGACACACAGGAAGCCAGTGTAAAGACTTCAGAACAGGAGTGATGTGATCCACTTTCTTAGTGTTAGTGAGGACTCGAGCAGCGGCGTTCTGAATCAGCTGCAGCTTTCTAATAGATTTTTTAGTGAGACCTGTGAAGACACCATTGCAGTAGTCGAGTCTACTGAAGATAAAGGCATGGACAAGTTTTTCTAAATCCTGCTGTGACATTAGTCTTTTAATCCTAGATATGTTCTTTAGGTGATAGTAGGCTGATTTAGTAACTGTTTTAATGTGACTGTTGAAACTCAGGTCAGAGTCCATGACTACACCTAGATTTCTGGCTTTATCTGTTGGTTTGAACATTGCAGACTGAAGCTCAGCGCTAACTTTTAAACGTTCTGCCTTGGCTCCAAAAACCATTACCTCAGTTTTATCTTTGTTTAATTGGAGAAAGTTCTGACACATCCAGTCATTGATTTGTTCAATGCACTTACTCAGTGTTTGAATTGGAGCATAGTCTCCTGGTAAAATTGTTACGTAGATTTGTGTGTCATCTGCATAGCTATGGTAACTTATTTTGTTGTTCTTCATTATCTGAGCCAGTGGTAGCATGTAGATGTTAAAGAGAAGAGGCCCCAAGATGGAGCCTTGAGGAACCCCACGTGTCAGGTGCCATTTTTATTGACTTGACAAAAGCCTTTGATTTCGTTGATCGATATCTGCTCTTGGATAAACTTCACGGAATTGACCGTTCTAATAATACAGTGTTATGGTTTAACTCGTACCTTCACAGTAGAAAGCAATGTGTGGTTGTTAATATAAAACAGTCTGACCTGTTGATCCAACAAAAGGGTGTACCCCAAGGATCAACTCTGGGCCCACTTCTGTTCTCTATTTACATAAATGATTTATATTCTTGTCTCATTAATTGTTGTACTCACCTTTATGCTGATGACACTGTCATATATACATCCAAATCAGAGTTTTCACAAATTCAGATCTCTCTTCAATCGGATTTTATTATCTTATAGGACTGGCTATAACACAATAAACTACTGCTTAACAAAACAAAATCTTATACCATGGTCTTTGGTACCAGGAAGAAGCTCAAATCCAAACCTAATGTAGTAATAACATGTAAGGATGGCACTTCTCTGCTTAAAGTTGATAGCTTTAAATATCTTGGTGTATGGCTAGACTCTGAACTTTCATTTAAACTACATATAAAGCATGTAATACAAAAAGTCAATTACGGAATCGGTGTTTTACACCGCTCTCGCAATTGTTTTACGCTCAGTGTCCGAAAGAGAATTGCTTCTCAACTTATTCTTCCTATTATGGACTATTGTGATGTTGTCTACCAAAATGCACATAAATCAGATCTTGCTCCACTCAACATAGCCTACAACAGACTATGCAGATTTGTTCTTGGTTGTCCTTTTCGTACACATCACTGCATAATGTATAACCAACTTAAATGGCCTTCTTTAAATGTAAGAAGACACACACATTGGCTTCAGCTGATATTTAAATGCATTTATCTTAACTATCCCCCTTATTTAAAGCAGTATTTTGTACCCTACTCACCAAATCATCAAGTTAGACATTCTGTTCAGATTTATTTCTCTGTCCCCTCTGCAGAAAAATTGATTGGCAGAAGAGCGTTCATTTTCAAAGCCCCAACAGACTGGAATACTTTACCTGCTGCTATTAGATCTCTTGCATCATTGGGTATATTTAAACATGCATTGTTATCTCACTTTCAACTGGTCTGTACTTGTTATAACTGATATTGATGAAACTGATTTGCTCGACTGTCTCAAATTGTAATGATTGTGTGCATTGCTTGAATTTTACTTAACAGACTGTATGTGGTTTGTCTTGTGTGTCATGTTTTGCATTTTGTCTTTTTGTTTATGTATGTCTGTAAGTTGTTGCTATTGTCGGGACCCCCTTGAAAACAAGATGGTGCATCTCAAGGGGTTTATCCCAATGAATAAAAATGTCTATATATATATATATATAGACATTTTTATTCATTGGGAATAAATGTATATATATATATATATATATATACAAGTTATAACAGGAAAACTACTTCAACCACTTATTGAAATGGGATTATGTAGAAATTGAAAAAGAGTGCATTGTTCCATTAATCATAGCGGATTTCAGCCTTAAAGTTAAATCAAATGACAAGTCAAGACAACAAACAACAGTACTGATGAAGATGATTTTTTCCCCCCCTGGCGGCTAGTCTCCTCTGTAAATGAAAACTGATGTAAATTGTATTTTTATCTTTACCTGAGCTCTTTCTATCTTTTGTTTTCTTGTGATAACATGTTGATTATCTCGAGATCACAGCTTGTTTTTTCGAGATAACAAAATAATTAACTTGTGATTATGACATAACAGCAAACACGACCAATGTATGCTTCCATAGATATTAAAGTGCACCAATAACAGATTAATGTATCACTTTAAAAACTAAAGAGGAGATGTTCCCTTATGTTTTCATCATTTTAATTATACTCCTTGCCATTATGAAAATTATAAAATATCAAACGTGCTGGTGGCAAAAAAAGAAAGATTAAATGTGAGAAAATACATTTGCTTTTCACATACAAATATTGTTATACTTGAGATGCCGAGAAGGAAACCGTGAAAAGATAAGCGTAAGCCATTTTTATCATAAAGAAAATATTACTGAACAGTGAGCTGAATAAATAAAATAAAATCAGAAATGTTCATTTATCGATGGGTTATGCCGGAAGGGATTTGATTATTTATAAAATGCTGGCAACTGCCCTGCCTTCATGTAGCTGTGGTGTCATATTGATCAATCAACATTCTCTGTTGCTGTTAAGTAATTATCTTCAAACTCCTTTCTTTAAATCAATGGTTCCTAAAGTTAACCGCATGGACATCTTTTATCAGACATTTGTCCAATACATTAAATAATTTCAGTTGGGGACATATATAAAATAAAGGGTGTGGAGATTAGGAATGTGTCACTGCAATAGCATTGTATCAAAAGAGGCACAACATTTGACATGTTTAACCCTGTGGTTTAACCTAATAGTGGCCATGTCATTATAGCATGTGTCCTGCAGCATCAGCAACAGCTGTTTTCAATCCAGTAATGACCACCTAGTGTGTAACTGAGTGCCCAATACCAATTGCACAACGTTACAACAGTCACTCAGTTGCTGTCACATTTACCATCCGACTCAACTAAACACCCCAAAATTACATTTAACAAAAAATCACCAGCAGCACTGACTGTTTGAGTATACAAACCCCATGACATAATAACCACAACAGCTCTAAGGTAATATACCAACTATAGCATGTTAATAAAAAAAGACACAACATTTAATGTCAGTGACAGGACATTGTTGTGTTTTTGTTGCGTGTCGGTTAATCTTCATTGACCATCTGCTCAGTATTTCTTGCTCATTGATTGGATCCAATGTATATACAGGCTTTAAACAAATAATTCATGGTGCTAGCTGTGCACTATTTGGATATAAAACATGATTTTCTTTTTAAAACAGAAGGAATACATGTAACCAATGAACACTATCGCCATCAAGTGGTAAATAAGTAGAATACATAACATTTAAATAAAGTCAAACAGACGGGAGACTGACGTGATGCTGAAACCAACACGAATGTTTATTCACAGCCAGACTCCATTGGGATCAATGTGACAGAAAACTGGTTCTATTTCGTCCCTACTGACCGCCAGAGGCGGTGCTTTAGCACTGGATATGTCCATCGCGCGCATGCGCAGCTCGAGTACCAATAACAACAAAGTCACCTGTGACCCACGTGACACCGGCTACATCAGCCGGTGTCGACAGAGGATCTGTTCCTGTTCCTTTTCATCTTCTCGCTGCGCGAGAGTACCTTGGCTACATTTTTTGTAGCCTACAGCGTTCGTTCGTTCGGAACATTTGTTAAGGATTCTCTGCAAACAGCTGGCTGCGTGTAGCTTCGCAACTCATCCAGTCGGGGCCGCGGGATTACCCGTCCTCCAGGAGCTGCGGCTGGCTGCGCAGAGACTTCGTTCGGACAGGTTGGTGTCGGCTTGGTTGGCGACGGCAGTGTTTCTACTCCCTCTCCCAGCCTAGTTGTCCTGATTTCTGTCTGTTTGCTGAGTCTTTTGGTGACGGAGGTGTTTTCACTCCCTCTCCCAGGAGTATTGCTGTGCTTTTGTACTGTTTTGGCCGCGGCGCTGGGCCAAACTTCATTAGCATTGAGCTAAACCTCATTAGCATTGAGCTAAACTTCATTAGCATTGAGCTAAACTTCATTAGCATTGAGCTAAACTTCATTAGCATTGAGCTAAACTTCATTGGCATTGAGCTGTACTGGCTAGTTAGCAGTAGCGGCTGCAGCCACTCGGCTGACACCGGGTTGAGCACCGGAGTTTCCCGTGCCGTTCTTTTTCTTTAGCTACAGCTGGCATTCGCCTCTGATTTAACGCTAAAGTTGCCGTGTTTATCCTGTTAAACAGGTAGCTGGTGAAGTCTGTGTTCCCACACCCGCTCCCGGTTACGCTGTATCTGGCGTTCGTCTTCAGTTTAACCAGTGAAGGCAGTGTTTGCGCCCCCGCTCCTGGTAGGCGCTAAACGGCCTGGTTTTTTCCGTTAAGCAGGTAGCTGGTGAAGGCTGTGTTCCCGCACCCGCTCCCGGTTACGCTGCGTCTGGCATTCGTCTGTAAATTAACCAGTGAAGGCAGTGTTCTCGCCCCCGCTCCTGGTAGACGCTAAACTGCCTTGTGTTTTCTGTTTAGCAGGTAGCTGGTGAAGGCTGTGTTCCCGCACCCGCTCCCGGTTACGCTGCGTCTGGCATTCGTCTGTAAATTAACCAGTGAAGGCAGTGTTCCCGCACCCGCTCCCGGTTACGCTGCATCTGGCACTCGCCTCGAGCTCAGCCAGTGAAGGGCAGGTAGCTGGTGAAGGCTGTGTTCCCGCACCCACTCCCGGCTTCTCTGCATCTGGCTACCTACAGAATGGCTCATTCATGTAGCGCCTGTATGGCTTCTCTCGAGCCCGAGGACGGCCACGACCGTTGCCCCTCTTGCCTCGGCCTCGAGCATCTAAGGGAAGCTCTCACGGTAGGGGCCTGCATGAACTGTAGCTGCATGCCCCGGGCACTCAGAGTGGCTAGAATCACTGAGGTGGAACGTCTGGCGGCAGCCAACGGACACCTCTCTTGGTCACATCCTCCCCCAGATCAGTTCGACCGTCCCTGGCGACTTGAGGGAGCGATGGCCATGGGTGCACCCCCCAATAAGAGGACTAGGAACAGGCTGTCCTCTAAAGTGGATCAGCTAGCTACCGACATGGACACGATGAAGTCGCTCCTCGTGGCCCTTCAGCCGGGGCCCGGTATAGGGGCTGCTAGCGGGCCGCCTGCCCCTCCTTCGGTTGCTGCCCCTCCTTCGGTTGCCGCCCCTCCTTTGGTTGCCGCCCCTCCTTCGGTTGCCGCACCTCTGTATGAGGATGCCTTGTCGCTAGCGGCTTCGGCTAACCTCTTCAATGAAGAGACGGAGGACGAGGTCCCGCTCGAGGAGTTTTCCCTCTCCTCTGCTCCGGGGTCTCTGCAGGACGGGGAGGACGGCTCCATGGCGGCCATCATTCGTACGGCCTTGGCGCACCTGCAGATTCCGGTTCCGCAGGCCAACTTGGCTCCGGCTAGTGCCTTCTTCAGGCGTAACCCAGCCCGTGTCCCCCTCACCGTTCCTCCTTCAGAGGAGTACCTGAGGGAGCTCCAGGCATGCTGGAGGGACACCAGGGCCTTTAGCCGCACTGGTTCCGATGCCCGGACCTTGGCTGCCATGCAGGACCCGGCGAGGGTGGGGCTGGGTGGCATGCCACCCATTGAGCCTGCCATCGCCTCCCTGATTCTGGCTCCTGACGAGGCTTTAAGGCCTGAGGTCAGGTGCCCTCAGCCTCAGTGCAGGGTCACGGATGGGCTGCTCTGTAGGGCCTACGACGCAGCGGCACGCATGGGTCGTATCGGGAACTCCCTCTCCCATCTAATGCTGGCCGTCTCCGCCTCGCTGCAGCAGGCTCCGGCCGAGCCTCCTTTGCTGGGCCTCAGCGATGCATCACTGCAGGCCTTTGCCCTAATGACTAGGGAATTGGGACGAGTTATGTCTTTTCTGGTACAGACTCGTCGCCAGGTTTGGCTGGCCCAGTCACCACTAACGGAGACATGTAGGAGAGTCCTACGTAGCGTGCCAGTCGAGCCAGGGGAGCTGTTTGGGTCAGCTGCCCTGGAGACACTGGAGCGCGCTGCCCAAGCGAGGCAGACCAGGTAGCAGCTCTCGGGTCTTCGCAGTCCCGCGGCCGCTCCCGGCAGGCCCAGGGGCCGCTCTAGCAGCCGCGCTCAGCCACCGGCTTACTGGGGTGGTCGGCAGAGTTCGCAGCGGCCCACTCAACCGGCCAATGACTTTCGTGCCCCAGGTCGCCTGGCTTCCAGGCGGCCTCGCGCTTCAGAGCCTTACCGGCGCCCCCCGAGGGGCTCCAGGGGCCGGGGGGCTAGGCCCTGAAGTCCCGGGGCCGGTCGTCGGCTGTTTTTCCCAGCAGCAGCTGAGCTACTGGGCTGCCTGTATTTCCGACCCCTGGGTGGTTTCCACACTAACCCAGGGCTACGAGTTGCAGTTCCGACGCCGGCCCCTAGCCTTCGGCCGGGTCAGAATGACAGTTGTCAAGGACCCGGCGAAGGCCTTAGCGCTAGCCCAAGAGTTGTCCGTCCTCTTGGCCAAAGGCGCAATCGAGCCAGTGGACCCCCTGCGTCAGGGCGGGGGGTTCTACTCGGCGTACTTTCTTGTGAGCAAGAAAGTTGGCGGATTCCGTCCAGTTCTGGACCTCAGAGGAATCAACAGATTCCTGAGGGTAATACCCTTCCATATGCTAACCACAGCAGACACCCTTCGTGTTGTCACACAGGGGGAGTGGTTCACAACCGTGGACTTGAGGGACGCCTACTTCCACGTGCCAATTGCATCCCATCACCGGAAGTTCTCGAGATTCGCCTTTCAGGGCCGACATTATCAGTTTCGGGTGCTTCCCTTTGGTCTCTCCCTCTCCCCAAGGGTGTTCACCAGGGTTGTTGCGGCAGCGCTCGCTCCCCTGCAGGCACAGGGCATGAAGGTCCTGCCATACCTGGACGACTGGCTGGTTTGCGCGCCGTCCCCGCCCAAGGGGCCCAGGATACGGCGCGCCTCTCATCCCACGTTGCCCGGTTGGGCCTGACAGTGAACACCGGGAAGAGTTGCCTGGACCCTTCCCAGCAGGTCACTTATCTGAGGATGGTCCTAGATTCGGTCACCACGAGGGCCTACTTGACACCTCGTCGTGTGGACGACATTTCCCACCATCTTCGCATCTTCAGACTAGGCAAGAAAGTGCCTTACATACAGTTCCTCCGGCTCTTAGGCAGACTGACAGCTGCCTCAGCCGTCGTGCCCTTGGGCCTGTTGTCACTGCGCCCCATGCAGATGTGGCTGAACAGCCGTCACTTGGACGCCAAGCGGCACAGGCACAAGAGAGTCAGGGTGTCTCAGCGGTGCCGCCACTCTATGTCCCGCTGGAGGGACAGGGCCTATCTCCTGAGGGGTGTGCCCATGGGCACCATCCCATCCCGCCGGGAGACTGTCACTGTGGATGCGTGTCTCTCGGGGTGGGGTGCAGTGTGGCAGGGCAGGACCGTGCAGGGTCAGTGGTCTGCCCAGGAAGGTGCACGCCATATCAATGTGCTGGAGCTTCGGGCGGTGTTGCTCGCACTCATGCACTTTTTACCCCAACTGGCGGGCAGGCATGTGCTCGTTCGTTCGGACAACATGTCCGCAGTTGCCCAAATCAACCACCAGGGGGGCGCCAGGTCCGCACAGCTGCTCCGCGTTTCGCAGAGCCTCTTGCCTTAGGCGCTCCCCCGCCTCACCAGTCTGCGGGCAGTTTTTCTGCCAGGGGACCTGAATCAGGTCGCAGATTTCCTCTCACGGCGCAAGCCTCCACCGGGGGAGTGGAGGCTTCACCCGGAGGTGGTGGAGATAATTTGGAGCCTCTTCGGCAGGGCCGAGGTGGACCTCTTTGCCTCGGAAGAGTCGAGGCACTGCCCCCTCTGGTTCTCCTGGTCGGAGGTGACCAGCCCATTGGGTCAGGATGCCCTGGCGCACGACTGGCCGGACACTCTCCTGTATGCCTTCCCGCCGTTGCCTCTGATACTTCAGACGCTTCAGAGGGTCCTTACTCAGGGGCACAGGCTCCTTCTAGTCGCCCCCCGCTGGCCGGGGAGAGTCTGGTTCCCACTGCTACGCAGTCTCTGCGGCAGCCCACCGTGGCGTCTCCCCGACAGGAAGGACCTTCTGTCACAGCTCAAGGGTCAGATCTGGCATCCCGACCCTCAGCGCCTTCAGCTCTGGGTTTGGCCTCTGCAGGGCCCAACCCACTGTTGAGCGGTGTCACGGCATCTGTCAGGGAAACTATCCTGAATGCCAGAGCTCCATCCACTCGGGCACAGTATGAGTGCAAATGGAGGCTCTTCTCCCACTGGTGTGTGAGTAAGGCTGAGAATCCGGGACATTGCTCCGTGGCCACCATTTTAGAGTTTCTGCAGTCCCTTCTGGATAGTGGACTTTCTCACTCCACTTTGAAGGTGTATATGGCTGCTATCTCTGCCCGACATGTCGGAGTCGATGGCGCCACAGTGGGGCGCCACAGGTTGGTGTCCCTCTTTCTAAGAGGGGCTCTACGGCAGCGCCCCCCTAGCACCCCGGCTTGGGACCTGCCCCTAGTGTTGGATGCCCTATCATCTCCTCCCTTCGAACCCCTGGCCCAGGTCGGGCTTAAATGGCTGTCCCTGAAGGCAGCATTTCTGCTTGCCATAACCTCAGGGAAGCGAGTCGGAGAGCTTCATGCCCTCTCCGTAAGCAGTACATGCCTGAGGTGGAACTCCGATGGCTCGGGTGTCACCCTCTGGCCGAATGTGGCGTTCTTGCCCAAGGTGCTTCCACTAGCCCACTCCAATCGGCCTATCCAGCTGGCACGCTTTAACATTCCACAGGAGAACGGCACACCTGAGTTGCTGTGCCCTGTGCGTGCCCTGAGGGCGTATATTGATGCTACGGCCTGTATACGACAGTCAGAGCAGCTCTTCGTTTGCCATGGCGGCACTAGGAAGGGTCGTGCTCTCTCGAAGCAGCGGCTGTCCCACTGGGTGGTGGATACCATCACATGTGCCTATGGGGCCAGTGGCCGCCCCCCGCCATCAGGGGCCAGATGCCACTCTACAAGAGGCGTCTCAACATCGTGGGCTGCCCTAAGAGGGGTGCCCCTGGAGACCATCTGCGCCGCGGCGTCATGGGCGTCTTCTGGCACATTCTCCAGGTTCTACCGGGTCAATGTCGCCACTCCTCACCCCCTGGGGGTGGTCTTGTGACCAAGCTCCGCTGCTTCCAACTAGGTGAGTAAGTGCTTGGATTCTTCATGACATGGTTGGTATAGGTCATCCAGTGCTAAAGCACCGCCTCTGGCGGTCAGTAGGGACGAAATAGAACGATAGTTACGGCTGTAACTACGGTTCTATGAGTCCCGGATGACCGCCAGAGTTTCCTGTCACTCAGAATTCTTGTGTGCTCGCGAGAAGATTCTGGGAACAGATCCTCTGTCGACACCGGCTGATGTAGCCGGTGTCACGTGGGTCACAGGTGACTTTGTTGTTATTGGTACTCGAGCTGCGCATGCGCGCGATGGACATATCCAGTGCTAAAGCACCGCCTCTGGCGGTCATCCGGGACTCATAGAACCGTAGTTACAGCCGTAACTATCGTTTCATCTAGTCGCACCTACATTTGTCAGAAAAATAGTAATCTATTTATCTTTTTCTCTCTGGTATATACTAATATTGCCTTAGGTGGATATATTTTCATATATATATATTGACATTCATATCAAAGCTAAAAGTAAAACATATTTTGTAGTAATACTTTTAATTCAAGTTTTTACTATATTTTTCCCATTCCATCAGAAATATGGCCAATATATAAATTATATATTAAACAACTTCTCAAACATAAAACGACAATACAGCATCTGTTTTTTGTTTTTATAATATAGCACCTTTCAACACAACGCAATTCAAAGTGATTTACAAAAATGAAGGACATTAAGAAAATGGCATTTAAAAACAATCATTAAAAAGCAAAGATAATAAAAATAAACATTAAAAGAAAAAATATATGAATAAAAGTTTAGAGTGCAGTTTAAGATATGAATAGTTCAATTAAAAGCAGCGGCAAAAATAAAGTCTTTAGTCTGGATTTAAAAGTAGTCAGAGTTGCAGCGGACCTGCAGGTTTCTGGGAGTTTGTTCCAGATATTTGGAGCATAATAACTGAACGCTGCTTCTCCATGTTTAGTTCTGACTCTGGGGACAGAAAGCTGACCAGTCCCTGACGACCTGAGAGATCTGGATGGTTCATAATTTAGCAAAAGGTCAGAAATGTATTTTGGGCCTAAACCATTCAGTGCTTTATAAACCAGCAGCAGTATTTTGAAATCTATTCTTTGACACACAGGAAGCCAGTGTAAAGACTTCAGAACTGGAGTGATGTGATCCACTTTCTTAGTGTTAGTGAGGACTCGAGCAGCGGCGTTCTGAATCAGCTGCAGCTTTCTAATAGATTTTTTAGTGAGACCTGTGAAGACACCATTACAGTCCAGTCTACTGAAGATAAAAGCATGGACAAGTTTTTCCAAATCCTGCTGTGTCAATCCTCGATATATTCTTAAGGTGATAGTCGGCTGATTTAGTAATTGTTTTAATGTGACTGTTGAAATAAATGTATTAATTTGAACTTGCTTCGTTGTTATAGTGTGAAAGCACTGCATCACAATTACAATATTCTAATAAAGCTGTAGGCTCAATGTGATGTATGATAAAATTACAAATTAAGAATCCAAGATTTTTTATTATTTCATAAATGGGTTAGTAAAATTACAAAATCAAAAAAGGTGTACATTACTGTAAAGGTGCATCCACTGGATGGACAGCTCCATCATGTGGCAAATAAAAAAGTTGCACTGCACAATAGGTGCTCGAAGACATGGCAAAATAAATGTGGTTAAGTAATATATATCTTGTAGTAACTTAGCTACTGTTGAATCGTTTGTTACGTCTCACTTATTGGAAGAGATACGAGTTTTTTTAATTACTTAAGAAAAAAATTGTTTTGATAGGGTGAGAATAAAAACATGTACCTTAATTTTGTGACACCAGTACAGACAACAACACGTTCATCATTTCCAAACTTTTAATGTAAAAGACAAAACAATACAGGATTTGGTGACAGGAGAAAAAAAAGAATGTTTGCCTATTTGTCCTTCTCCCTCTGCTCCTTGTCTTTTTTGACCTTCTCAGCCTTGGCCTCCTCAGCCTCGTGCTGCTTGATGAGTTCCTCGACTTCTTTATGTTTCAGCACCTTGATTTTTGTTTTCCCGTCTTCCCGTGTCAGGGTGGCAATCTCCACTGAAGCAGTAAATGTGAAACAGCATTACGTTAGTGTATACATCAAGCTGTTGCAACTAAACACTCTCTGGCAACAAGGCAATAAACACATTCTGGTGATTAAATAGTGAGTACCTGTTTCAGTACATCTCGACAGAAGTACAGCGCATACAGCATAACATTTAAAGCTAGTAAAGGTCGTTAGCTGCGCCAATTTAGGAGTTTTGAATCTCACCTTTCTCCGCTGAGAGCTTGCTTACATCCATTGTTTTATTCAGCACTTTGACAGCCAAAGCCAGGGCGGAGGACAGACTCATCTCACCCTCTTTGAAGTCCTGCTTCAACATGGACACTGCAGCCTGAGGCCAAGAAGACAACACATCAAACACCATACAGAGGAAGAACACAATAAACATTCACAATGTTATATGGATACATGTATGGCCCATTATGTGTGAAGATTGCACTGGCATCTAAGAATTACTGGTTTAAGTGTTGCAGAGTAATGTGTCACATTAAGTTCTTCTTAGATTAGATCAAAAACATCCAATAAATTAATACAATGTTATGTATGCTGTTCAAATTCAGGAAAACTTCCATATGACACTGCCTTGATCCTTTCATTGATTTCCATTATCTGTGTCATTTCAGACTTACAGCGCTGTTGTTGCCAATACAGGTTGCCTTCCAGCCTCCATAGTTGCCGCTGGGGTCGCTCTGGTACAGCTGGAAGCCGTAATGTTTATCCCAGCCCATGTAGAGAAGAGAGACACCAAACGGCCTCTTACCTGTCAAGATGAACCACAAACAGCTGTTACAGAAAGCCAAAACCCAACTGTACTTTTACACAAAAATTAGAAAGTGGTCTAAATATTCTTGTAGCTAACATGCACAATGGAAATGTTACAATTGACAATATGTTGCAGGAGATGTTTGATTCAGGTTCAAATACATAAAAGGATACTAGCTTTAAACTAGTAAAGCAGACTACAGTGTAGCTCACCTCCAAACTGTGTGTATGCTTGCTTGATATCACAAAGGGCTGTCACCAACTGCTCGCACGGTATTGGCTCCTGGTACTGCAAAAGATACCTGAGAACCAAATAAACAGATCAGAGGTTAATGGCCAATGCGAGTACAAATCTAAAGTTTGTCCTTGCAGAACTGTATATTTACGCCTTTTCAATTAAATATGAATGTTCCTGTGTTTATTGAAAGATTATGCAATGTTGTTTTCACTTGTTTAACCAGATACAATTAAAATAGTTTTGCTTAACAAATGTCTTCATTCACCATGATCTCACAATACATGTACTGCTTCTGGCTGCGTAAGAAACAATTTAAAATAAATCGTTTTTTGGGACAAAACTAAAACATGGGTGTCAGGATTTCCTCTGAAACTCACCTCTGTGCAATAAGCCGCAGCTCATTTGTCAGTACATTGGCATCTGATGTGATCCCAGCAACACTGCAGGCCAAGTCGCTGAAAAAACAAGACCATAACAAGATTATAGTACGTCAGACTGAAAAAATGATGACGAAGGTTTTTAATGGTATGAATAGGCCAAGCCGTGGGTGCTGAAAAGTATTTCTGCTGTTCAGATCACTCACTCATTGAGCTTGTAGATCTTCTCAGAGAAGAAAACCTCGTCCAGCAGTTTGTGGATGTTGCGTCGCTCAGCTGCTAACAGCACGCCATCATTTGCTAGAATCCCCAGACATGTGCCAGCGTGACCGATCGCCTCCATCGCATACTCCACCTGATACAGGCGCCCTGTGAAATTCAGTCACAGAACTTTATTATAACACCCCAAACCTCAAAGAAACGTGTATCTAAAAACACAATGGCTAGTTAAATAAGCTAGACAACGTTTTTTGTAAAAGCAGTTAAACCCAACAGTCTAAACATCATAGAAAAGCATACCTCAACCAACATCACATTCAACTAGATTTAGAATAAATATCTTTAATAAGAAAACTTTACATTTACCAAGATATCTAGCATACCAAAAGCCACATGTATAGAGAAAACTGCATAACAATAACGAACAATACGTATACAAGTGATCCAATTAAAGTGATGGTGTAGATTCAAGACTTGCCTTCAGGGGAAAAGATGGTTGTTCGGGAATCATATCTACGAGACTAAACAACAAAAGAAAAACCTGGAATTAGCTGAGGAAAAGGGTAGCGTAATATTTTTAACATGCATTAAGATATTTATGACAGCTACTCACCATCTTTTCCCGTCACTGAAACTGTCGTGCAAAGTAAAATATAAGATGATAAGCACGACCAGCAGAAACCAAACAGTGAGCGTATAAACGTTTCAGTTTGTATTGATAATAGTTTTCATTTCATGTATACTTGAGTAAATGTATCATTCCCTACAGTTTTAAAAGTATAAATTGTCAAGAAAGTCTCTGATGCTTTATTGGCACACAACTTTAACTCACAACAGTAAAAGTCTATTCACTTGTATCTGTGCCTAAGTATCTGACAGCTAAGCTAGCTTAGCTAGTTGCTGCTGTACAGAATGAATCTGCAATATCTGAGCATGCTAGGTCGTTAGCATGCTAACCAGCTAGCTAGTTCATAATAAAGGAAGTCCTCTGAATGGTCAGAGTCAAAATATACCTATAGGCCTACTCTGAAATGGTGGTGGACTAAAAGCATACTGCAGTACATATTAAAATATGAATATATTACCTTAGGTGGAATGGTCTAAGTTGGCGTAGTTTTCCTACAGAATAAGAGGTCCACTACTTTCAGTTTAATGTTTCCTCACACGACGGGGTGCTGTCGAGATGAAGAAGCCGCTCAGCAGCGCTACCCTCCGGCAGGAGGATCGACCAGAAGGTAATGTCATAACCTTATATATACAGTCTATGGTCATAACCTTACAGTCTATGGTCATAATAACCATGGTCATAACCGATCAGAAGGTAATGTCATAACCGATCAAAGTTAATGTCATAACATTTAATAAAACAAAGTTTAAACATGGGTGGTTAATAAAATATAAAACCGTAATTTATTGAACTATCTTGGATTTGTTGTAACATCAACAAAAATGTCCAATGATTTCCTTTGATGAAGATGAGACCCAACATCAACTTTTGTAGTAAGTAGAGCACATACTGGTGCTGGGTCTGATGGTTCTATTGTATACTATTAAGCAGACTGGCGACACAGCGGGGTTTCCTTGGGCACTAGCCCATGTTGGTATGAATGTGAATTAGGCAGCTAAAAAATGTGTTCTCTTATTTTCAGGCTGCCAACCTCACACCTGTCCGGGGACTATGTATAAGACAGCCAGGTATACGACGCCATGACCACACAAGGGCAAGGCAGGGTATAGCTAGTGTACCTATAATATATCATGTAACAAATTCAATTGATTGAATGAACTGAGAGAAGGAAATGTGCAGGAAGCATCCAGTCTGCCCGAAATCCAGAGGAAGAAGAAGAAGAAGCAGCTCTGCAGTGTCATTGGTTGTTCTCTTTATATGTCTATGGTTTCATCAGCATGCTGTTTGAATGGGAAGCGGAAGTTGACTGAGTAGTTAAAAGGAAGCTAACTACGTCGAACGTCCTTAGTATAACTGTAAGACGTTACTCAGAATTGCATTTTTTTTTAAATCGGCCGATAACATAATGTTTTAAGTCAGACCAACTTTGTCCTGACTGTGTAATAAACATTTGTACGAAAAGGTAAGTGCTTGCTAATCATAACAATGCTAACGCTACCCAGTGCTAGCTCCTTGTTAGCTAAACACAAGTTTAAACCACTGGCACATTTTATTATACGACTCGTGCGGTCTTTGTTCGACTTACTTTGTTGGCTTTCATACGTGTTATTGGTTAACCCACGGCTGCTCAGGGAGCTGTCATTTCGCTTCACACCGGGTGGGAACACGGTGTCCTCTGACCGGTGTTGCTGAGCCTGGGGTCATGCACAGAATGCTGCATTTAAACTTAACTGGTGATTAGCTACTGGGTGACCAAGAAGAGCGATATTTGTATGAACACGATCATATTGTCGACATGCCTTAATGTTGTTGTATCTAAGCTAATTGGTTTATCACATCTTCGTGGTTAGCTTTTAGCTTGGTGTCTTGCAGCACGACCTTTGAACTCTCACTCAGTCATAATTGTATATCAACATTATTGCTCAAGGAGAAGTAGTTAACTATTTTAACATGATTGTTTTCACTGCAAAGTCAGTTCAGGTAAATAAGTAGTGCTGCTGTGGTACATGGTTGTACTCCTAGAGAAAACTAGGCTGTTGTTGGCAGTATTAGAAATCTATGATCAATGACAATATTAGACCATTTATTGCATTAATGCAATTAAGCCACCAGCCAATATCTGAGTCATTCTAATATCTAACCCCAGGATGGCAATGATGTTTTTATGTTTAATCTCATGGTAACTAGATTTGACCAAGATGCTTTAGTGCCCTCTTGTTCTAGAGAAGAAACCAAAAAACGTTACAATTTTCACACCTGATGTTTTCATTGGTTGGTGTCCAACTAAAGCATATCCCTGAACTTCCACTCTTAGTAAAACTTGTTTACTCACCACCCTGTTTTTGCTGTTAGGAATCAGTCTGATGAGGGGGCACCTACAGCTGACAGGATGCATGAGAAAAGGAACATCCAGATCATCGAGTGGGAGGACCTCGATAAAAGGAAGTTCTACTCTTTCGGGGTGTTCATGACGATGAGCATCCGGGCCACCGTCTACCCAGCGACTCTGATCCGCACCCTGCTGCAGGTGCAGAGAGGCACGTCACTGTATACCGGCACCTTTGACGCGTTCTTCAAGATTCTGCGGGCTGAGGGTGTTCGAGGCCTTTATCGTGGCTTCATGGTCAACACCCTCACACTGATCTCAGGCCAGGCTTACATCACCACCTATGAGCTGGTGAGGAAGTATGTCTCCCAGTATTCTGATGACAATACGTTCAAGTCCCTGGTGGCGGGCGGCTCAGCCTCTCTGGTGGCTCAGAGCATTACTGTTCCTATAGATGTGGTCTCTCAGCAGCTGATGATGCAGGGCCAAGGGGAGCACCTCACCCGCTTTCGTCTCAATGCTGACAGTAAGAACTCAAAACAAATGTTCGGCCAAACCAGGACCATCATGTCTCAGATTTTTGCTGCTGATGGTTTCCGGGGCTTCTACAGGGGATATGTGGCATCTCTGCTCACCTATATCCCAAACAGTGCTGTCTGGTGGCCTTTTTATCATTTTTATGCTGGTAAGTGGCTGACATTTTTTTCTCAACTATCATGCACAAAAAAAGTTCTGTGCTAAGTGCACTTTCTCTAAATACTTGGTATGTCGTTTATGAGTATCAGTATGTCCTCAGTGAATGTGTACGACTGCAGTTATAATGAATACAACAGTTATTGCTTTGTTGTCAATCAAATATCTGTTTGTGTAATGTTTAACAGAGCAGCTCTCTAAACTGGCTCCCAGTGACTGCCCTCATCTGATTCTACAAGCCATGGCCGGACCTCTGGCTGCCGCTACTGCCTCAACTGTCACCAACCCAATGGACGTGGTCAGAGCCAGAGTGCAGGTACATTTCCTTTACTGTGGATCCATCAGACAGTTTGACCCTGCTATGTTGAATAACCGATTCACGGAACACAAAATCCAGATTCTAATGTTTGAGATATGCCAATAGTTAAGCCATAAATGGCATGTTTGGCTACACAAATCTGAATGAATCGATGTAATTGAATGTACAACACCCAGTCATAGGCAATAACGGTTTGTGGTTACAAATAACATGTTTTTTTAGGTTGAAGGGAGATCTTCTGTCATCGAGACGTTCAATCAGCTGATCAAAGAGGAGGGCTGTTGGGGGCTGACCAAAGGACTCTCAGCACGCATCATCTCGTCCACGCCCACTGCCATCGTCATGGTGGTCGGCTACGAGACGCTGAAAAAAATGAGTTTGCGACCGGAGCTGGTGGACTCGAGACACTGGTAGAAGAAATCTGCACTGATGACATATGGACCACGTGCCATGTTAGCCCTAATGAGACCTCATATAAAAACTCTGCGTTTTTTTTAAAGAACAACCTGGGGAACAAAATGAAATCAGGCCACTTTTGAATCACAGTACCGGTGTGTCGGACATTAATTATGTGATAATTCAAACATATTACTTGTAGATTAAAAACCTTTCGGCCATTAATATTCACACCAGATCCAGGTTCAGTTTGTATTGCTGCTTAACATGGCTGGTGCTATTTAATGTACTTTAAAGGGGTGACTAACATGTTGCTTTTACACTGGAAGATGCAGACACATTTATCCAACTTTTAGACAATGGATTTTACACGCTTTACAATCATGTTCAAGCTTCTTTGCGGTGGAGGAAAGTGAAAGTGATTCCTGATAACATGTTTTTATCTTTGATAGTTTGTGAGACAGATTGCTGTTGGGCATGCATACAAAAAAGAGACTGGTTTTGATCAGGCTTCAGAGAAAGGTCATTTAATGTATGATGACGCATTCACGTCAGAAGTAAACAGGTTTTCAAAGTGCTTGTTTTCCTCCACTTTGTCACTGGCATCTATGTATATTTAATTTAGCCTTTTAAAAAAAATATTTGCCTTCATAGTATATGCAAGATGCAAAATCTGCTTTTTGTTTTTGCTGAATGTGCGAGAAGAAGAGTAGAGTTACAATCGGTGTGTCATGGCAGCCTGTGTTGTCGGGGTATTTAATTTACTGTTGTTTTGTACGCTGCACAAACTGAGTCCAAGCAAGTGATTTGACAAATTCCACGCAAAACAGAAAAAATACATGAGTACAATATTTGATCAGCCTTTTTGTAACATACTAATATGCTGGCTGTTTGATATTGTAAAACATATTGCAATGATCGCGCTGGTCAATAAATTATTTTGTGTACTGGTAGCTTCCAGGAATTGGAGAATGATTGAAGTTGTTTTGTGCAATATTCAAAATGTGATAGTGTATTACTTGTACATTGTGTGAATAATGTGATAAAGGAATGCATTATACCTTATTTATTTTCATTATGTATTTGGCGTTTATAACCACAGAAGTGTTCAACTTTCAAATGACCCATTATGTTTAAGAGCTTACATTATGTCACTGTTATTTTCATCACGGACAAAGCTGAAGGGGGCGGTGTTAGATTGAAGGCAAATTCCTTTACCTGCGTTTGTTTAAAATGAAGCCCTGAACATCCTGTAATGTTTTCTGAAGTTATATATAAATCTGCTCCTAGCCCATGCCAAGATGCAACACCCAATGAACTCTAACTCTAAAGTCGACAAACCTTGTTTGGAAAAGAGAATCCTCTTTAATAATTTTGACTAAAGTCTGGAATTTATTTGTGTAATTCAAAGTGTGATTGCAGAGATTAACCTCCTGTTAACTGTCTTGTAAAGATTTCACATTGCTTGTCATCCCACCATGTCGTGGTTCATCTATTTGGTTGATTAAAGTCACTGATTATTTACACATGTTCAAACATAAAGCTAATGAACGTTTGCTGCTTTTTCAAATTGGTATTTTTGACTATTGTTCGTTTTGTTGCCCTCAGGGAGTTCTTTTTTGCATTTCAGAAGCTCTGGGAGAAAAGATGGGAGCAGGTGAGTGATGCGTTTCCTTGATGTTCTCATAACTGTAGGGCGTCCATACGTCTTATTGAAGGTGACACTGACACCAAAGGTCATCTGTCATGTTATGTAATGAGGTGAAAGAATCGACTGAGGCTGATTTTGCTGTAAGGATGGCCCTGCAACATTTAGTATTAGTCAATAATAATTAGTCAATTATTCAAGCAATTTAAACATTTGATGATCAATACAATTTAAGGATGCTGGTGCTTGTTGTAATATTATATACTTTTTCTTAAACATTTACAAAATCGACTTTTAAAATATAACTTTAAAAAGTTATATTTTTTGTTTGTCATTACAAAGATTTTCTTAATTTTTCAAAAATGGTGGGGAATAAAACATACAACATATACATCTATTCATTAAGTGGAGAAATTACTGCAGAATAAACACATAACCTATGACATATGGTGATACATTTAAAGGAAGATTTCATAACCAACATTAATATTTAACATCCTAATTTCTGGATGGCAGCAGAAAAGAAACATGCCCCTACATTTATAGATGCTTGCCCCAAATCTCCTAATGAATGAACCAAACGGGCTGACGGATCATGGTGGGATGACGGAGTGCTCCCTGCTCTGCATTAATTATCAGCCAGTGTCTGGAAGGCACTTTGTCAGAAAGATGGATGAGGGGCTGTCAGAGAGGAAACAAATCTGAGCTGGTCGGGGTTAGAGGAAGGGCCTCTCATCCTCAAGGGATATATGTGTGTGTGTGTGTGTGTGTGTGTGTGTGTGTGTGTGTGTGTGTGTGTGTGTGTGTGTGTGTGTGTGTGTGTGTGTGTGTGTGTGTGTGTGTGTGTGTGTGTGTGTGTGTGTGTGTGTGTGTGTGTGTGTGTGTGTGTGTGTGTGTGTGTGTGTGTGTGTGTGTGTGTGTGTGTGTGTGTGTGTGTGTGTGTGGAGAATAATAGGTGGGATAGAGTGTAGGAAATATAGAGTGTTTTGAAAAGCAGCAAAGGACAAAGACGTTTTAGAAAGGTGATTGAATTATCTATGTTGATGCCTTTCAATATCAACTATTAAACATTAATCCAGCCTCCTCATTTCAAAAGTATTATAAAAGATGTCTTCACTTTTTGGAAGATAAAATCCATTTGCTTCATGCTAAATGTATTTTCCAGTAACAAAAGGCTTCTGCAGTCAATCTGAGTTCCACAAATCAACTATCTTCTCTTCAACTTTGTAAACAACTTTAGAAAATGCCCAAATGAATCTAACTCAGACTGTTTAACTTCGGCAGAACTATAAACACATTTTAATCATGATTACATTGAAATCACGTTAGCAATGGATCTCTTCAAGTGAAGTGACCAACAACTGTGTTAATGTACAAAAGACAAACAAGTATTTTTTAAGATGTACTTTAAGAACAATATGAACTTATCCTTTCAGTATCAGTGTTTCTACAACAGCTGCATGCATGACTGCACAACAAAACCTTTTTTGAAATCGTTGATGATCTTTTATTGCTTTACATTAAGGGTAGATCCACCAACATTACAGTAATACATATATTTGAACAACAAACAAACTAAAACTGTACTGCATTTTTTGTGTGTGATTTCCTCCTCCCAGTGGGGGTGAATGGAATTGGTATCAAATTTAAACTACTTTGAAATTAAATTAACCCAATGTAGGTGCAATATATTTTTTTCACCACACTACACATTTTGTATTAAAGGAAGAGAGAATATAATCCTTTTGGTGGATAAATACCTACATAAAAGGCAAAGTAGGAACATTTGTATAAAAACAAATCTTAGTTAAATAAATATTTGTGTAAATACTCTCTTAAGTTCCACTAAATAAATCTCAGTCCGATCAGATGAAGAGACATCAAGAACATTCAACTGAACCATAATTTGTGCACAATTATTCTATTCTATAATGAGAATAAACCATTTACTGTGTGTGTGTGTGTGTGTGTGTGTGTGTGTGTGTGTGTGTGTGTGTGTGTGTGTGTGTGTGTGTGTGTGTGTGTGTGTGTGTGTGTGTGTGTGTGTGTGTGTGTGTGTGTGTGTGTGTGTGTGTGTGTGTGTGTGTGTGTGTGTGTGTGTGTGTGTGTGTGTGTGTGTGTGTGTGTGTGTGTGTGTGTGTGTGTAATGGGTGTGTGGGAGAGGAGACTAAGGTGGAGGGGGAATGGGGTCTGCTGTGTGAGATCATTGCACACAGGGAGGAGAGGGAGGGAGAGAAAGAAAGAGCCTGAAGAGAAAGGGAGCAGAGGAGACAGACGACAGGAGACGAAAGGCTGAGACACATCTAGAACCCCACAAGAAAAAATGCCCAATTTTGCAGGCACCTGGAAAATGAAAAGTAGCGAGAATTTCGAAGATTTGCTCAAAGCTCTGGGTGAGGATAATTTTCTCTTTTTCTATGAATGTTTGATTGCATTTTAGTTTTAGGTTTCTGAAATGATGTATTGACTGAACAGGAAGGAGGTCTGTGCGATAGATGTAGATATCGTACTTGGAATACAGACTGCAATCAAGGTTCATTTTGAAATGCATGCAGAGATGAAGTTAAATGAATAGATTTTTGATTTTCTATTGTTAAAAAACAGAAGAAGAAAAAAATTGAAACTTGAGGTACAGATTGGAGATTATACTTTTTGTAAGCATCTTAACAAAATAACTGATTGATCAAAAAAAGGTACAATTAAAGATGATCTTTTTCCCACCACGATCCAACAATCCAATGTCTAAATACCTCATTTCAGCTCGACCATAGGCAGGTTAGGCTGCTGTTTAAATTGCTTTTAGATGTATGGTTGCAAAAGACCACATTTACCACCGGCACTGCTTGTTCCAAAGTGGAGGACAACTGGTTTTAATTACAGGAGGAGAGAACATGAACTCCAAGGAGGATGGATGGGAAACAGACTGAAGCGTTCTCTCATCTGATTGTTTTCACTGTAATGTGTGACAGGAAGGGTTAATAGCTTTCCCGCTGTTTGGAGGACAGAATCTATCATGAGGTACAGGAGAGCCAAACAAAGCAGCATTCCTCCCCCTCATCACCTTGTCACTGCAGCCTCCATATTTGCAACATCTGCTGATAACAATCTCAAGACCCTTTTTTTAAATATGAAAACCCACTGCCTTATACTGTGAAATCTTCTCCTGACAACTAATAAAGGGTTAGTTTGAACTCAGATTGATGACTATCTGTATGCATTCCTTTGGTAAATAGGCCAAGTTTCACATCTGTAACATTAACTCAGATCTTTTTCTCCCCATGTCTTTGGTGCCAGAGGCAGACAGAAAATGTGACGTGACACAACTCAATATCAAGTGATAAAATACAGACAAAGTATTTCTTAGTGGTTAAAGGTGGGATCAAAGTGGTTTTGTAAGTCAGGGTCTTATCCTCCACAGACTGATCAGCGCTGTGTAGTATTCACACTGTAGCTCTGTGTGTGTTCTCAGGAGTGAACGCAATGCTGAGGAAGGTGGCAGTGGCGGCTGCGTCCAAGCCCCATGTGGAGATAAGGCAGAACGATGAGCACTTCTACATCAAGACCTCCACCACCGTCCGCACCACGGAGATCAACTTCCTCATGGGAGAGGAGTTTAATGAGGAGACGTTGGACGGCAGAAAGTGTAAGGTAATCTGATTAATCAGTACATGATTAATTTTCTATCAATGTACATGTCTCCTCCTCTTAAATGACTGTGTAGCTTTTTGTTTTAAGTATTGGGGTTTCCCACTGGATCACAAAACCTCACTCTGGAATGTTCTAAAATAAAAATCTTAATATTTAACTTCACTATCATTGAAGGATAATTTAACTTTAACCAAAAAAAAGAATTAACCAACGACACGCAAGTCGGTGAAAGTTAAAAAGGACATCTTATGAAATGTGGAGACTTGTAGGAGACAGATTTTTAAAAGAATGGTGGAAATAAAACAGAAGAGGATGAGAGAGCCTGACTTGTATCCTTAATATGAGCACCAAAAAAAAGCAAACGTGGTGTTTTATTCCTTGTGATAAGTAACCAGAACTTTATGAGTGCAATTGGTTTTACCCTTAAGCATTATATTATGCTAAAATGTAGGGCTGCAAGGAACAAGCTAACAACGAACCAGATACATCTGAAAAGTATTATTATTCAGGGTAAAACATGCAAAAAGAATCCCTGAAGACTGACTAGTGATTAACACAGTCTGTAAATCGGCTAAGATCGAGGAAATAAATATAGGAAACCTCATGAAAGTGCGGCTTTTTCTACAGAGCTTGGCCACTTGGGAAACAGAAAACAAGATGTACTGCAAACAGACTCTACTGAGCGGGAACGGCCCGAAGACCTTCTGGACCCGAGAACTCAATGGGGATGAACTCATACTGGTGAGCAGTTCTATTTATTTTAATTTACTATAAGTGAAATATGGGTGAGAAGTAAGAGTGCTACATGCAGATGTTGACTCAAATTAATCAAGAGTATAAAGCATTTATGGGTCCACATGTGTCTTCATGATCAGCCCCTTTTCTCTAAAAAGCAAATAGTTCTCTGTGTTTTCTTTTATAAAGTTGCGGCTCCCAAATGCTCTCCTCCCATCAGCCTGGAGACGGATGTGGATTCAATGACTCCAATTTTCATAAAAGATCTCTCATCAGATAGATGAACAGATGTTTTGAAAGTTGGATGAGGTGTCAGGTTTGGTCGCTGTCTTTAAATACATGGGCCATTTCCTGTTTCTACATCTCTGTCTGCCAATAAGAAATCAGGGGATTGCTTAAACACAGTCCTCAATTCGTTTTAAAAAAAAAAAAAACACTGTTGCTTTGTAGCATATCCTTTTTGAATAGTTTCACATTTTGGCTTATTCAAAGTTTTTTGGGCCAAAGTTAAAGGAAAGGTTGATAACCTACCTCTCATATCTATACATTAAAAGGACAGTCAGAAGCTGGTTAGCCTAGCTTAGCATAAATACTTGGAACGTGGAACAAACATGGCCTCACAAATGAGATTTATTTTTGAATAAAGCAACTTGTAATAAACTTCAGGCGGATATAACACACAATCACAGCACAAGCAGAAACCAAAACTAGACAGATGGTCAAGACAGGCCATAACTGGGTGGTGACACCAGATGTGAAATGTGATCTGGTCAATAATTTACCCAAAAAACTACGTAGTTCCTGGGAAATGTTCTGAACTCCCATGGCCATTTTGAAACACCGTTGGTATTTCCTTCTTCTGCCAAATGAGGGTGTGAATAAACATGCCTGCACCTGTGAGGCAGTACATTATCATGATGCATTGTTTCTTACATTTCATTATTTGTTCACATCAAGGAAATATGAACTAAATATATCTATTTAAATTCATATTAAAAGAGGTTTTCTAACATGTAGACCATGTAGGCTGAGAGCAGGTGAAGTATTTGTTACAGCAAGGCAGATTCAGGGGATCCACGGAGAAACTTAGTCTAGATTTCAAAGGAACACACTAACATTTAACTGCCTCACGAATGATGTTGGACTGCACTCAGTGATATTGCACACATCAGAAACACGTCAGCCTGTAAACTCAAGATCACTAAGACAAAGAGGTTTAGTTCCTGTAAACATCTGGGTCTGCTTGGATTTATTGGCCAGCTGGTCAACAAAGTCCAGTTTGTCTGTGATGGACTCACCTCTGCAGAGAGGCACTCAGGAAAACACTTGAGGGGCTTTAATTTAGGCAGAAGGCAGGTTTCCAAACTGGGAACAAACGTTTTGAACCGCACCAAATCTGTTTTTATTTAAGATAAGGGTGTGGACGTCTGTCTGTGCATGTTGGAGTGATGGGATGTAATCTGATCGGCATGTGGGGTTGAATCATTGGGAAAAAAAGTTATAATACAATGTGGGAGAGGTCCGATATATATTCCCTGCTGGTTTGTAATTAAACGAAAATCCCTCATATTACACCCCAACTAATGCATTGTTTGGATTTTTAGATTTGAACGATGTTGAAGCAAAGATGTTTGGCTCTGAGGCAATCCAGACTGTGAAATATTTTATATTGACGTCAGTAGATGTACACATAACTAATTTATTAATAAAACTAAATAATGAGTATTAGTTTAACAGGCTCTGTAATATTCTGCAAATAAAGTTCTGGTTTTACTACACAAGTTAAATATACTGCTGAATGCTGAGGGGGGGTGATGACAGATGGGTTACTTTGCACGCAGATACTTGTGTTTAAGTCAGTATATTGTTGCTGGGATCAGATCATAAATTACACAACACAAAATGATATTACATACTGCACCAAATTCAAGGTAATTTATGCTAACAGTAATTTAAATGTAGTCTTAGAAAGCCTACATGGTTTAGTCCTTTTGTATTCAGCCATATGTCAAAGAAGAAGACATGTACTGTAGGGAGATTAGGATGATTGTTTACCCAGTTAAATTAGACTTCATTGGTCATGGTGTCAGTATGAACATAGACAACACAGAATTACTAAATAGTAAAACAGTGGCACATTGGTAACGGCAAAGTTTAAACTGCACTGGTTGGTTGGAGTAGTCCAAAACTTCAGTCAGAACATGAACTACAAATGTAACACTTGTTTCATTTCTCAACTATAATGATTGTAGACCCGTTTACATTATTATGAGATTTATTTTAGAGATAAAATCTATTGGCAACTGTTGCTGTGTGGTAGTTATGCTCGTTCATCAGGGAAATAAAACATCCGTCTTCTTCCAACAAGATGTCCATCTCCTCTCAGTGTACAGAGGCATGTGGCTCAGTATAGACAGATAAAAAGCACATTCAGTCTAATAAAAGCACTGTCCAGCAGATGAGAGCATGAGGGTCCCAGGGGGAGATGGATGGATGAGGGGCCTAATGAAGACAGCATGGCGCTGCTCACTGCACTCACAGTGATCGAAGAGGGGCACAAAGATCATTCGGCGAGTCTACATAAAAAGTAGAATAAATACTTGTCCATGCGAGGAACCTCATATACTTTTTTTTATATGCATTTCAATCCAATAAATATCGATTTTTTAAAAGATTAATACAGCCGTGCACTGGCGACTTTATGATGGGACTGGAGCCAGATGAGATTGTGTGGCTGTGATTTAGTCGGGGGTCCAGATCTGTGTGTGTGTGTGTGTGTGTGTCCTCGAATGGGCTTTAATTGGTCTCATTGATCTTGCTCTTGAGAAATGCCAATGGACCGTGGTGTTACCTCCAGTTAATGTCTCCCTCGGCATCTCGCCACGTGCCAGATGGAGTCGCCTGGGCTTCATTTTTCACATCCTGCCCTGTTTCCCCGTGCCGCCACACAGCATGAGATAATGATAATGTGCGCAGTGCAGTTGGCCATAGTGCTTTGCCCCTGGGACTTCCATACATCTTTATCCTTGGACACATAAACCCCATGAACCGCAGCATGCAATGTTTTTCTCCCCATTCTCATATCAGCTTTTCTCCACCTGTTTCTTTAAGCAGACAGCTGATCCAAATTAAGACCACAATATGAGCAGGCATTTAGGTCATTATTGGCGAAAGAGCATCATATGAGTGATACATTTAGGGACTACAACACAATGAAAATTAAGCTTTTTATAATGCGGTGAAGAGGGACAATTACTTCAACTGCCATTTGGACAACTGAAAGACTTCAGGAAACCAGAAAACTGTTTTCACAAGATGATGGTTATGTTGTTTTATATGCTTAGTGTCAATGCCTGAATGCTACAAACTATTGTACTGAAGAACAATTTTGACAGTTATATTTTCCAAATCAATAAATGATAAATGCAGTACTAATTTACCCAGTAGTAAACAAAGTATTAAAGAAAAAATACAATATTAAAAGGCTCTTACATTATTGGTAAATGTAAATTATAAATGTAAGATACTGTGTTGACATATACAGTAAGAATTTAATTACTTGATATTTAAGTAATTTTTGCAATTACCTTTGACTTTAAGTAGTATAACAATAAGGCCTTTCAAATTTTACTTAAAGGTCCCCTATTATACTCCTTTTCAACAATATATTATAGTTCTCAGGTATATACGAAACATGTCTCTGAAGTGTTTGGCTCGAAATACCAAACAGATCGTGCATTGTAGCATCCCATAAACCCCTGTTTCAGAAATGCTGATTCTGTGTCTGTATCTTTAAATGCTAATGAGCTGCTGCTGGCCACGCCCCTCTGAGAGATGATTGGTTAAAAGAACACAATGGTGCTCTAGGAGGAGATTCAGGTGATAAAGTGGACGGGTGTTACCAGCTGATTATATATATGGTTCCGGACAAAAAGAGAGAATCTTTTTTCCTGAGACTTTCTGAGTCTTGTAACATGCTGGCGACACATATTTATGTATAAAAAAGACATGAAAAAGTGTATTTTGGATAATAGGTGACCTTTCTGTTGTCTTGAAAAGCACTTTGAATTGCCTCTGTTTGAAAATGTGCTATATAAATAAACGTACCGTACCTTACCTTTAAGTATAAAAAGACGGAATTGCCTGTTAATAAAGAAACCTCAGCCACCCCCCAGGTGAAGGCACTAGGCAATAATATCAGAGCGGTCTAAACTTGGCTGTGTAAGTGGTCTCAAAGTAAGAAAAAGGTCTGATGATTAAAGATAAACTTTACTGAAGCAACAAGAGACTGCTGATGATGACGATGTTAATCAGATTTCCTTTTTTCTGTCTTCAATCTCGTTTCAGACTTTCGGAGCCGATGATGTGGTGTGCACGCGCATCTACGTACGAGCATAGCAGAAGTCCACAAGTTCAAATATCCTCAAACAATTGGTGTTTTAATGTCTGAGCTGTCAGTGTGAGACATTTCACAGAAAAACATTTTCTAATTATCTGTTTAGACATTCAATGTTTACCATCTTCACAAAAGTCACAATTTCAGATGTTACCGTTTTTATCCATTTTTGTATGTAATTATCTAGCATTGGAAATCGAACAAATTATCTTTTGTTTGTTGAGTTAAAGAGTGTATGCTTTTGTGACAGTAGAAAAGTCAAAAAGGCAGATAGATCACCTGATGAAGAATTTACGGGTTGACCATTTTCTTTAAAAAAAAGAAACAAGTGGCCCATATCATAAAAACGCTGTCAAAAATAAAAAAGAAGGTGGTCAACTAGATTTCTTACTATTTAACGTATAGTTTAATGCCCAACACCATACTAACACTCATGTACAACATCATAAAAGTCCAGACACATTAAAACAAAGTACAAACAATGTCTTTATGTGGTATTCCTTATTAAACATAGTAAATATAAAAATAAAAACCCAAGTAATAAACTGTTCCAAGATTGTCTGTAGCTGTTTATGTTACTGACCATTGCCTTTAATGGAGGAATATTTTTAGTCGGGCTGCTTCATTTTAAGTATTGGAGCAAATCTGTGCCGACATAATGAGCTTTTGGTGCTTCCAACTTGCTTATGTTATGATGATGTGAAGATAACAAGGATAGCGTTAATGTTAAGAACAGCGTGTTGCTTATATGTTAATTTGTGAAACACGTTATTTAGCATGATGGATATCTTCCTGTCTCCATCTAACATATCGACAGGGCCAATTCCAGTTTTATTGAATAACCTGCGGGAATAAAAATCATTAGTTTACATCCCTCTTTCAAAGGGAATACAACATTCACGTTTGTATTTCAGCAAGAAATACAAAACTGATGAACTGCGTCTGAAGGAAATATTATTGCTTGCTTGTTATCTTGATCCATAAAGTGTTCACACGTCTGACATTCACATAGAGCTACTATACATCAGTCAGTGTTCGTCACCAACAAAGGGCATACAAAATAAACACTGCTCATGTACAGTTTTATAGGCGACATATCGATCCTGTCATACTGATTATAACCATTTCATAAAGTTTAAATACCAGGAAAGGTTGATAGCATCGAGTAGACCTCAGTACTTTCAAAAAGGACATATACTGTACTTTCAGAAATGAGAAATGCTGCTCCGCTACATTCAATCATCTTCAAACCACGAGTGACACGGATACCAGAGACTGAAGGTAGAAATGCAAATAATGGGGTAGAAACACGTATAAAATGGGAAATTCTTCTACTCAAAGACTTTAGGAATTACACGTTCAACAGACCACAAACGAAAAGGTCTCTAATTAACATCCTTTGGTAAAAAACAGTTCAGCAAGCTTTAGCTAAAGACCGATACCAAATGTGTGTTAAAGTACGCTACACGTTAAAACAAATCTAGATATAAACAACATATTTACAAAGTGTTGGGCGGTCATAAATTACTTTACGCAATATACACTGCTGGCATTGTAAAGATGTCTAGCATCTACCCAGCAGTCACCAGAGATGTTGAATGTAGTTTATACTGTATATATATATATATATATATATATATATATATATATATATATTACCACTAAAGAAGGAAAACATTCACAGGCTATACAAGTTAACAGCTGGAAGCCAGATTACTGCCCGAGTATCAGGCACTTGTTAAGTAAATTATCTTTAACATTGTTTAGTCTAGTTTTGCTTAACCAGGTTTTCTGTTGTTTAAAGTGTGAATTGCTCTAAATAAATGATGCAGTAAGGAGTGTTTCCCCAGTCTATTCATCTCATGTAATTAATATTTCTTTTCAAATATAGCGACAGTAGCACCTGAAGAAAACTATTTACATACATTGCAGGATTTTGCAATGTAAGCGCAACGTTTGTAGACATTTCCTGACTCAGGTCAGACACCAAAAAAAAGTTGGCAACTGAATCCAGTAACAGCAGGTTGTAGAAATCTGCACGGAGTTACTGTGTACATGGAGTCATCACTGGCAGTGTGTGTGAAGACAGCCACCATCACAGTTTCTTTCAATAGAGAGACTACAGTGTTCTGTACTTCACACGGAACTTGTTAATGTTGATATAATGGAGGACCTTAAGGTGGCAAGTGGTGGTGCAGGGCAACAGGCCTTCTCTTCTTTCTCCCATCAGCCACTTGCAGTTGTCGGCAGCCATTTCACTGGTCACATGCTCTTTGGCCCAGGAGTCCAGCCAGGTATGAAAGCGTCTGTGCAGGCGAGTGTTGACCCGCTGTTGGGACTGAGGAGAGAAGACCACAGGAGCTCAGCTGACAGCTTGAAATATAAAGAGTCGTCACATTAACTTGCATAGTATAACATCAAGACGCAATGTATCTTGGCACTGGATTGTAGAGAATCGAGACTATCCTGTTTCTATGCTTGGAAGACATTTAAGCGATTGGTACTAGAAAACATCACTGAAAGCACCAACGGTAATGTAAGTATTGAATGGGATGGCCCCTTATTAAGTGTCATCTGGAGGCTACTGAAGTGACCTCACATCTATCCACATCTCGTTTCATCCTTTTCAAATTAAAAGTTGAAAGAAAAACCCCAAAAATCATGAAAGAGCCTTTTAAGAAGACAACAGACAAACCAAAAAGATAAGTTATGAAAGGGACAAAGATCATTTACAACATATCTTGAGAAGGATAAAACGTTGGGTCAAAGTCAAACCCCACTGACAACAACCACTCACAGCAATTATTAGAAGGTTAAAATATGACATTGCATTTAAATGAGCAACACGGTTGGGCTTAGTAATAGTTTTATCCCATTGCTCATAAAATCCACTAACATAATCAGTTTGTAGGAAATCCCGATAGTATATGTCTGGTGAAGGACAAAGAAAAATAAATGCAAAATATTAGCTCGCTGAGAAAAACTGAGTTCATTGTTGACAATTCTGGAAAGGTTAGTTTTTCTGACGTTGCCTCTAATGTTGAAACAGCTTTGCAATGAGCTGCATTGTGCTAGCACCATCACTGCTTACACCTTCAATGTTTCCACAATTTCGGTTGAAAGGAAAGCCATTTTGGTTGCTGCTAGAACCAAATATATATATATATATATATATATTTAGCTTGTTGCAACACAAGACTACCAATATAATATGTATTTGTTGTGTGTGTGTGTTTTAAGTACCGCAGGTACGCGTAACAGTAATTTCATTGTATTTTATACATAATGACAATGCTTCTATTCTATCAAAGAAAAAGAAAAGATAACAATTGACATAACTTATTAAATGAAAGAGAAGACAACATTTATTGTAAGAACACAACTATGTTCTGCTTACCTGATGAGCGCGTGTGAGTGCGGTGTGCCTGTACATATAGTCTTCTGACTTGCATACATAGACCATTTTGTAGGAGTTGAGCTTGAACATGCACTCCATCTTTATGTCGCTGCTGCCGTCCTGAGGCTTGTCCGAGGGGACTGTGTTCATTCTCTCCTGCTGCAGCTGCTCCCATCCTCTCTGGCATTTCCTTATGCGTCTCAAATTCCTGAAGGCCAAGAGATATTGACAGCCATGAATACCACACGGATCAAAGAGTAAATTCTTCTCATTACTCCAGACATCAAAAGGGTGCAGCACGTTTACAGGGAAAGTTCGCACAAATGTCAGTTTTAAACAGTTTTATTAACTTAAGCATGTTATACATGGAACAATCTTGTATCTGACAGCATACACTGCGCGGTTTAGAAGACTAGGAGATGTGGTCAGGCACAATACACATGACATTAAGCAAATTTGAGAACAATAAAGTCAAATTTGAGAGGACTGTCCCTTTAAACAATAATTGTTTTAAACCCATGCATTGCAACTCACCGAGTAACCGAATTAGATAGGGAGTCAAATCATTCGAGGGGAATGTGGATCTATAAGAGCAGCAGAGGCAGCAGTCGTAATATTTCTGTGCAGTGCACTTCCGATGCACAGCCACGTAGTTCAAATCTAAATATGCTTGGCAAAGAAATATTTATTTTAATTGGAAAATGTATTCTGATTTTGTGCAGGTAATAAAAAAAATACAATTATTCACCCCACCTGAATGAAAGTTGAATGTGTACTTACCACTGAGGGTACAGGTGAGCGGGGACTGAAACCATGAAGCATATTTTTGCATTCAGGGCTCCACTTAAAAGACAGTGAGGCCAATTTCAAAAAAGTGTTAGAAACAAACACTAGAAAATTGATGCCGGATAAGATCCAAAATATGAGCTGAGAATACTTTGATGTGCACATACTTTCACCAACAATGTACACAGTGTTATGATCATGAGATGAAGACCCAACACAACTTTTACTGCCATCAAAGACTTTTGTGAAGGAGGAAGTCTTTGGACCTCTTATGCTGCTGATCTCTCATAGATTGGATGAAAAAAGAAAAAAAAGGGACAAGATGTTGGTGAGCCCACTGATAAATCATAGTCAGGCACCAGATTTATGCAATGGGTTAAATAAGATAAATATATATTATTTTTTGTTGGCTTTTGAAATGTTATGGTAATGGACAGCCATCTCAAAGAAAACTGAAAACAGAAGAATCACCAAACAGCAATGACAGACAGCTCCATGTGCAACACTCATCTGGAGCTTCAAGAAACAGCGGACACAACAACGCCTCAATGCACAGCTCAGGAAATAAATACACCAACATGAAAATACAATTTAGACAATCATTTTATTTACATAACCTACTCCTCTGTACAAGTGTTGCAGATAATGTGCTTGACCAGAGTTTTTAAAAACTTATGAGCACTAATTTCTGTCAAACCAGTGGAAGAAAACCTCACCAACAACAAAAAGTTGCAACGGGAGTGCACTGTTTCCACGGGAAGTTATTACAAATATTACACTGAGTATAACAGACTTAAACAAATGGACATTTGAACATTTACATTTCCAAACAGCAAATTAAGTCAAAAATAGGACCTTTGATCTAAATACAATCACAAACAAAGGGCATGAAAAGGTAGAAAAGGAAATCATGACTGCACCTTCCTCTCTTAACAAAGTCTCTCAGGTCCAACACAACAGCTTCTGTCTCACAAACTCAGGCCAAAGACATCGTAGAAAAATTATTTTAAAATGAAAAAGGTTGGAACCCATTTGTTTTGCTTTCAGTTTGTGCATTCAATGACTTTTGTTCTTATGTTACACAATGAAAAACATCATTTCAATTTCAATACAATGTGAATAATCAAACCAAATGATTTTGAGGTGGAAATTCAAAACCCATGATCAAGCCAAAACCATTTTAAAAAACCTTACTACTAATAAATAAAATTCCCATTAAAAAGGAACTGAATCAGTGAATAAATAAATTCCATATTTCTTTAAAAGATGGCCATGTAAAGTGCAATCTTCAATGTGAGGCAGAGATCAAAAACTGAAAAAGTCATGTTCACGGCCAATGAGATTCTTTACAAACAGCAGGGCATCAGGCACTGCGAGCACTTCACTGTATCTGTGGAGTGACTCTCTTCAATGAACCTTCTCAAACCTTGTAGTTTGTCCGTTAATAAAAACGCAGAGGTCCTATGCCTAAAACTTTTGTAATTACAAGAGCTTCCTTGGGTCAGAGTTGTGCACAAGTGCCAAAGGTTCTACTTCTGAAAATGAGTGGTGTTTGGCAGCTGGTTTGGCTTGTCAACAGTGGAGTGGCTGCTCGGCTGTCTAGAGCCTCAGGACAGAAAGTATGCAGACAAGAGGGACACATGGCTGGGGCCTCACCTGGGGAGGAACACCGGCGTCTGGGACAGATGCTCACGCAGCTCAGGGGACGCAGAGTCTGAGTTCAGGTATCTGCCCACGTAGTCTGACCACCTCTGTGGAGGACAGAGCAGAAGAAAAAAACATTAAAGAAAGCATGCAGACACACATTTGAACCTCCTACTTAACCAGAATAGTAATTATGGCCTCTAAAATCAGGAATATAAAGGTTAAAAGGTATTAAACAATATTGTTTAGCTGGAAGAATAAATCAAATCAGCCAATTTAAGCTCGTCGCATTTATATTAGTCTACGAAATGTCGGAATATATAAACAAAAGCTCATCTCTTGTAGTCGAGGAGACCAACTGAAAGCCAAAAACACAATTATAATATATTACAAATAATACAAAACACAGTAAAGCTGCACATTCTCACATTTCAGAGTCTGGAACCATTAATCACTCAAGCTGATCAAGAATATTCTAATTGATACAAATATTTGTAATCAAAAGAGTTGGTAATTATTTTCTGCTCGTCCAGTTGGACAAATAGTTTCTGCAACAAAGCCCATTGGTGTTAAATGTGGACCAAAAATATACATAGCAGTCATACTTGTTGCAGGGCTGTACGACAGGACACTTAATACTTGAACTGTACTTCAATGCTCAATCGTCATACCTCTGCCTCCGCTGGCTCATCAGAGTTGTCCTCTTCCGTGTCCAGCAGCTCCATGGCCAGACTGACAGATCCTCGGCTCTTTACAAACATCAACTAAACAGAAACACAATCAGAGGATATCATGTTTAAACAAAGTGCTCAGAATAGTTTATACCGATCTCTCGGGACAAATGGTACCTTGAAGCAGTTTTCATCCGTCATTAGCTGCTCTGCTTTGCGCTGGTAGGAGCCCTCTGCTGTGGCCCTGGACGTCTGCGTGGACAGTGGCCCCCCCGAGGATTTGTTGGCACTTTCGCTCAGGTACAGGTCCGTTACACGTGCACATACATCATCAGTGACGAGGTGCTGGAGCTGTGAAAGCAGGGGGTTCAGTACTATGCAAGTATCTTCAAATGAAAAACTAGAGCCAGCTCAGTGCAGAAGTTAACACTTAGGTTGTTATAGTCACAGTTCATTAATGTTTTAATATGAACTAACAACATTTGAGTTATAAGTCTGAGTCCGGTTAATACAGAAACAGAAATAGAATCATCATCATTGAATGTGCTGACCTGCCGGACGATGCTCTGGATGAGTTTGTCCATGGTGAAGGCAATGTAGGCATGGATAGTAAACATTTCCCTCAGGGAGTCCTCGTACTGAATCGGCTCCATGTTCCCATCCAGAAGGTTACGCACCATTTCCAGGAACACCGAGTAATAGTCCTCAACATCAACATCCACTGCAGGTAGAAAGTAGTACATGTGTTTACGGTTATATAGCGTGAGATTACAAAGTATAATGCAACCTGTTTCACCTATCAATCAAACTGAGTATGTTTAAACAAAACCTTAAGCACTTCTTCTCTTTCTCACTTACGTGGCTCCTTCATCTTCAGTTGGATTGCTGGGTTTTCATTTTTTTCCCTTTTGAAGCCCAACACTTCTCTTTCCCACTCTCGCTCCCGGGCGTCCTCCTCTATCTGTTTCTCAGCCTGCCCGTAGATGCGTAGCAAACGCGTACACAGGATGTGATGAAGACGAAGGAAGATGTACCAGTAGTTGTTCACGAACAACAGGCTGTAGGCTTCGTCTGTGCCCCGCAGCTTCTGAGCTGCCGTGTTGCTGAAGAGGAGTTTGGACTTTGACGGGCTGCTGCCTGGCAGGCCATTGTGCTTCTTGGGGCCCTCTGAATCCATCTCCATGTCTTCTTCTTCCTCCTCCTCTTCTTCCTCCTCCTCCTCGACATCAGAGAGCTCCCCTCTCCGTGCGAACAGCAGGTCCGGGATGAAGTGGTGGATGATCTGCTTGATCTTGTACTTGTCTTCTTTCTGGATGCCCACCTGTCTTTTGACGTGGTGGATGATGAGGGCAGCAGCGTCCTCCAGGATCTGGCTGTCTTCATAGGTCTGGGTCAGGTGAGGGCCAGTTACTGGCAGCGTGGCAGTTTCCTCTGACGCTCGCTCCTGGCGCTACAGTAGGCAAGACAGAAGATAGAGTCTTATAAAGGCAGTAGCATTGTACCTGCAGCCACTGTATTAAAAGCACAACTCAAACCAAATATCATAATAAGTTATTATGTCTTCATGTTTACTTACGTCATCATATAGCATTTCAATTTCATTCAGTAAGGTCTTTGAACGCAACACTTTGGTGTCATTCTGCTTGAAGTTGATGCCCTGGTGGTCGAGTGACTTTAGGTAATACTTTTCATTCTGATCCCGCCAGATTTTGTTGAAGCCTCTCTGGGCGTCTCTCCACTCGTCCTCCTTCATTTTTAATCTGAGACAGGGAGAGGAAAAAGGGCGTAAAAATCTAATTCTATAAAACAGGAACAGTATTTTCACGTATACAGCACTTTGGTCTTTAAGCTGTTTGATTGTGCTCTAGAAATAAACTTCACTGACTTGCTTACTAACTAACTATTAAGCTCTGACCTGAAGCAGAAAATAATAAGTAGATCAAATCAGATTATTAACCTTTTCAGCACTATGGGAACAGACACAGCTGGGTTCTTCTTGAGCCCGTCGATGATGTCGTTGGCCTTGTCTCCATATATCCTCTGAATAGCCTTGCGATGGATGACCTCTGAGGATCCACCCATTGTGTTGTCCATCTTAAAGCGCAGTTGCTCCTCAGCGGACATGCGAGAAATCTTCCGCTGCACCGCCTCCAGGGCTCGTATCGTGGAGAGGTTGGCTTCCAACACCACATCCAGCTATGGGGTGCAGTCACAGTGAAATTATTTACAAATGCATTTATCCATATGTGATTATAACTGGGACCGGGAGGCTGTGGCGCAGTGGACTCGTGCGTTGGTGTTGGGTTCAGGGGGGCACAGGTTCAAACCCCACTGCAGTCAGCATGTCGTTGTGTCCCTGGGCAAGACACTTCACCCCAAATTGCTCCTGTGGGGATTGCCCACAGTATTGAGTATGTAAGTTGCTTTGGAGAAAAGCGTCTAACAAGTAACATGTAATAACTGGTAGTGTCATACCTCATTCACACCAACGGTGTTTCAGGGCCGGTTTGGAGCTGGAGCTTGAAAAGCACCGGGTTTTCCTGTTCACACCGCAGCGGAGCAGCCTCTTAACTCCGGAATCCGGTTCGTTTCAAGCACCAACATTTTTTCCGGCTAGAGCAAAAGCACCGCATACGTCACGCTTACGTCGAGGCGGGGGCAGGGGCGGGATCAACTCCTGAACAACAACAAAAAGCCCGCGTTTTATCCAGCTTGTACACAACGATGGAGAAACTTAACAAGCAGCAGTGGTCCACTGAAGAGACCAGCTACCTACTGGAATCTGGTCTTCTGAAGAGGTACAGAGGAAGCTGGAGCACAATCGGCCATTGTTGTTGTTGTCGGTGTCAGCTGTGAGGGGTTTCCGCGCGGTTTGGCTTTATGAAGCAGGCACACAAACGGTTACGTCATGACGCAAACGATGACTCAATGATACAGCACCAGTCGGACTCTGGGCGGTGTGAAAAGAGCCAGAGCTAAACCGAAGAACCGGTTCTGAACCTGAAAAGCTCTAGCACGGAGCTTGAACCGGAGTTGCATTGGTGTGAATGAGGTGTCAGCAGCAAGTTTGTTCTGTGGTCTTTTGACTACTGCGCAAAGGGCATCATGGAGAAAAGGTGCTGAACACATTTTAATAACTCCAAGAACTAAAAGTATTTATTTCAAAGTATGCATGGTCTGGGTTCTGCTCACCTCAAAGCGCTCATCCTCACATCTGTAAATGTGCTCCTCATATTGAGTCTTCTTGGAGCTCACAAATGTAGAATCTTCAGACCACGATGGAAACGACACCCAAGTGTCATTAAGGACCTGAAAGAGAAAATTCCACGCTCAATTAAATTCTCCGTTTAAGGAAGGCCTTTTATTTCCAAAGATGTGGAATTTAGCAACAAGTATGACTAAAGGCAGGAAAATAAGTGTTTTCAATCCAAGCTGTTAATATATATATCCATGCCTTCTTGATGGCACGGTGCTTAAGGAAGCAATTTACAAACCAAATGAACAAATCTAACTGCTGCAACTGTGGCATTTTCCTAAAAAGGATACTTCTAATAACTATGTCAATTAATCTTCTTAAAAAGCTAATTGTAATGCTACTTGATGCCTGGTAAATATAAATCTCAAACACAAATATATGTGTATCACGGTATCTGGAGACCATGTGGGCAAGAAAAAGGTTATCATGACAGAAACACCGGAGCAGACTTCCCTCTGGGACTCACTTCTCTACACAGCGGCGTCCTTCCTGTGCACTTGGGCTGCTGGTAGCTCTTGGGCAGGGCTCTGTAGCTGGACCCCAGCCTCTTGCAGGACGCGTAGTCAATCTCCATGGCGATGCCCTCTGTGGCACGCTCCTTAGGTAAACTCTCTGTGTGGCTGGACTCCCCGTGAAACGACTCCCGGTAGCCCAGGAAGTTTTTGAACCATGTAAAAAGCTCCGGGAATTTTCTGTCAATCGAGCAACAATGTTTGTGAAATAAACAATTAGTAGTGAGACTGCGGCCAGGGGGTTGACTGGTTATTGGTAGAAGACATTTTTCAGTGATATCGGTATTAAATGAGTTGCTGCTGATCATTTTCATTGCATTTTACACTAAATTGAAAATAATATCCATCAGGATAAATAAAGTTGTATCCTCTATTAAATCAACACAATATTTTATTAAAAACCAAATGTAAGGACTGTACCATTATGATATAACAGAAGATAAATTACAATATATTTCTAAATAAATACTGACACCAATTTGGGAGTAACAATTACTGCAATAGTTGTACTTCATATCTCTAGTAGTACTCAAAGTCTATTTACAACTCAGGTGTTTTAGTTTGGTTTCATTATTTAACCACAAGGCACAACAGTACGGTTATAGAGGCAGTAAAGCACGGGAGACTGGAGACAGGTATAACATAGAGCAGTGTTTCTCAAACGTTTTCATACCAAGGACCACTTAACCAATAAAAAAACACTTGCGGACCACCTAACTCCACAAATATCAAAAAACACATCGTTTTTCTAGAACAGATTACAAATCGCCTGAAAATGGTACAAATAAGTGGCAACATGTGTGATGAAGGCGCTGGGCTATATGGGCTATATCATGCAATTAAAAGTGAAACTTAACCTCGCTCCATTGTGGAGATATTCCCGCGAGAGTGTGGAAAACTGAAATGTATTTATTTATTTCAAATGTGAAATGTTACCATATACTCATGGACCACTAGGGGGCGCTCACGGACCACCAGTGGTCCGCGGACCACACTTTGAGAAGCACTGACAGAGCATGTAGGTTTAAACTCACCCAAGAAATGGGATGACCAACTGGACAAGCTCAGCCCGAGAGATCACTTCCTGATTGAAAATGTGAAGACACCGCAGGAAGTTGTCGTACGCCTCAGAGCTCCGCAGAGCTTTCTTAACCTGTTTTGTCAACAAAAAGCAAGCCTTCCATTGAGACGATGTCAACAATCAATATATAGCAATTCAGTCGTAAGCTTGTAATTGCAGTAGGATGGTTCTGAATATAACAATACGGACCTTCTCAAAGAACATGGTTTCAGTGCTGGTGCTGTGTTTGCCGGCTTCAGTCAAGCCATGGTCCTTCCCCAAAATCTTGGGCTTTTTCTGCAAGGCAATTTAAACACCGAGTTGAGAGCAAAACAAATACATCACAATAAATCTTACCTTTTTGAAGCTGTTCAATTTTTTTAAAAACAGGGTTTATTTAACTTTTTTATGGTCATTATGTTCTTTTGTGTAGATGCTGCTGAACTGAGTTTTTTCTAGTATTTAGTCTAGACTTATTAACATCAATTGCCTTTGCAGTGGTGTGTGTACCTTAACAGGGGGCGTGGGTCCCCCTCCAGGCGGTCTCCTGATGGGCAGGCCGTTTTGGCTCAGTCTCTGTTTGCTGCTCAGTAACGGTCTTTTCACTGTGCCGCCATGATCATTGCGCACCGACTCCGCTCTGTCTGGTGCAGCCTTACACAGCAGCTGAGAAAAACATTGTACATTATAATGTCACCAAAGAGAAGTCAGTCAAAAAGCACAAGTCTCATTTACTCTGGGGTTATAACAATTGATTCAAAATGGGTTTCAATTCTGTTAACTCAGAAACATGGTAAGCTTTATTAAAATGTGCTTACCACCCCTGACAAAAAAAACTAAACTTAAATGTCAAGCGGGATGAAAACACACTCCAGCTAAAATAACTTTTTTAATTTTTATAATTACCGTACTTTTTGGACTATAAGCCGCGACTTTTTCCCCCCCCAACCTCCTAAATCTATGGATTTTACAGGTAAAATTAACCACCTTTAACACTATGGGCTCTATGACCGGTCCGCGCCCGCCACCTTTAAGCGGCGGGCTCCAGCAGGAAAAGCTGGAGGCCGGAAAAGAGTGAGACAGGTAGCGCGCCAAAGTGAAAGTGGAACCGAGAGACAGAACGAGAGCAAGACAGACGGACAATTTAGCTGCTGCGGTTCATATGCAGGTGCGCTTTATAGTCCGAAAAGTACGGTAGATCAACATATTAATAATTCACATGCAAAATAAAGTTAACTCGGTCTTCTCTGCTTAGTTTGACCACTGATAAATACATTTGACAACCCATAACATATTGTCTATGAGAGGAGCAGAATAGTTTATTTTGTACGATGCTCCCTAAACGTATCATGTGTGGTTTCAGGGATATTTTATTATAATGAAATACTACTATGAATATGACTTGTTTTGTATGTATGTTTTTTTAATAGTCCAGTTAGAATGGCCCACAGTGTAGTAGTATATCCACAGGCACTCACCAGCGAGCTGTTTGCATCGGGCAGGAACTGTCCAAACTCTGAGAGCAGGTCCTCCTGGTTCTTGAAGAGTCTCGCCACCTGAGTGTAGACCTCCTGCTCAGTCAGTGCTGGGGTATAGTTACCGGCTGCCTCTTTAGCGTTTCGTTGTTCCTTCTGGGAGTTAAAAAGAAAAAGGAGGTGGTGCGATTACTTCTGGGTACATACCATAGTAATTTCTCCATAAGAAAATCTGACTTGATCAATCTGGCTGAATGTTTATTTTATTGATGTGAATTTTCTTACCTGGTATGTGTGAAGTATTTCCAGGAAGGATTTGTAGATGTCCGGCTGGCCCTGGAAGCGGTTCTTGATCTTGTTGACATAATTTATAGCGTGGTTGAACTCCACAGGCTGGTTGTTTTGGAGAGGTGGCCCCGCGGACGGTGTGCTGCTCACAGGAGTGTGGGACTGAACTGATGGTGAGCGCGGTGAGGCGTAGGAAGGGATGGATGGGTTGGGCTGGCTGGTGGGAGTGTGGGCTGGAGACTGAATTGGCTTATGGAATTGAAAGAGAAGAGAAGAGCATATCATCACACTCGTCGAGTAAAGACTCAGTTTGGTGGGTATAAAAACATGTTAACAAAATCTCAGAAAATCTCTTTTCAAAACAATGTTGAATAACTTAAAAAGTGGTTTGTTATCGTAATACTTTATTTAAAAGCTCACTCTGGTGTCAGTTTAGAAAAAAAGAAACATTTTAGTGCATTAAACTCAGATCAGTTAACTAATATAGAAACCTACCTTGCTGGTTTTACTCGGGGCCGGTTGGGTGGGGACAGGTGGGGCAGTGGTGGTTGTGGTGGGGGTTTGGGGGGCAGCCTGTGGCAGACTCTGGTGCTGGTTGTGGCTTGCAGGTTGGCTGGACGCTCCACTTATAGGGATGTTATGAACAGAAATACCATGAGGCGTGATGTAGTGGATCTGACCTGGCGTGGTTACGTTGACTAGATCGTTGGTTTGAACCTCAATTTTATATCCGGGTGGCAAGAAGGTGTTAAAACCCATGATGAGGTCTGGGTGGCCCTTGAAGAGCTGGGACACGCGGTTAATGACTCCAGGAGTGTCTATGCTGTAGTGACAGGAAGAATGATAGTATTTAATATCTGTTTATTTATTGACTAAGTCCATAGGATTCGTTCTGCATGTAACTTTTTCATCGCAAAGAGTAGAGGTACTGAAATTATTAAATGCAGTCTAGCATCTAACAAAAAGGGCAAAAAGCATTTAAGTGCAAAGTAACATATAAAGTATATACAACATTTACCAAAAGATATAGAATGTAAAATAAACGCTATGAGTATGTGTCAATAGTAGTCTACAGAATTGATAGTAATATAAATATTAAATACTATTTTCTTTAAATGTTGATGAAAATGAATAAACAAGAACTCACCTCTGTGACTTGAACTCTTTCATAATATCAAGAAAATCATTGTAAACTTGTGGCTGATTCCCAAACTGCAGCTTCACTTGATCCAGATAGGACAAGGCATCTTCCACCTACGAAGTGAAGAGGGAAAACGTTTGACAGATACCTTTAAATATTACAACCACTGAATGCAGAATAAAAAACGAAATTACAACCAGAAAAAAGGGCGTTGCCTAAGAGACATGTTTAATTGCTGATTTCATTATCACTTATCAAAACACATTGCAAAGATGGGTGCTTATTAGTTTTCTTTGGAGGTTAAGTTTAAAAAAATAAATAATAGTTTGTCCATGTAGCCGTACCTTTAATCGCTGAAACTGCTGTCCTTGGGTAGAAGTCATGGGTGCAGGTGGATGGACGTGACCCTGGACCACTGTGGGTCCCTGGGACTGAGCTGCCAGGCTGTGTGCATGGGGACCAACATGAGGGGCAGTGTTGTTATGTCCATGTCCGTGTCCATGTCCACCTGTGCTCTGAGGCAATGTTGGCACCTTTTTAAGGGAGGAAATTACCAGAATATTAGGATCAATAAGCTTTAAAATATATATCTCAGTGTTTCCCACAGATCTGAAATATACTTGTGGTGGTAGCCGAGAACAGTACAGGAGGGGTAGAGCGAGGGATCATTGTCCACTAGTTAATCGATCGCCGATGGCGTCGTGCTCGCGGACGGATACAAAGTAGGGCTGAACGATACATCGTGTCATGGCGATAACCGCATGCGCGATATTCATACCTCAGGGACGTGCGGTTTTATTCTTTTTTTTTTATTTAATGCTAACGCACTTTAGCACAGAATTCAAAATAAAGATACCCTTATTACTTATCGAAACTTCACATACAATATATCCGATTAAAGCTGAGACTCCACAGATTATTTAAGTATAGTATCATCACTAAGCGATCCGATATCGTGACAGGGGAAGCAAACAGACATCACAACACGTACCTTTACGGAGCTTTTACGGGAGATCGTCTCACCGTAGCTGTCAATCTGATCAAAAGACGTGTTCAATGGCATTAAAACGAGAAAAAACGCGACTGAATCGGTTGATCCATAGGTTAATAATGTATCTGTGGCTTTGAAGCAATTGTTTATAATCCATAATTCCATTTTTATGTAAAAATCGGAGTACAAAAGTTAGCTGCTAATGGTAGCCACCAGAGTGTATGCAGCTTCCGGTGTTGGCTACGCATCACTCTCACTCCTTATTTGTTCATGTGTTGGTGTGTGTAGAGCTTCCCCTCGATTCCATTGGTTCTAGCGGTTATAAAGAGATTTCATTCATCAAAATCGAGCAAAGGGGGCCAGAGATATGGAAAATCCACCCAAATGACCCCAGAAGTTTGTTTTTTGCTAAATCTCTCTAAAAAGGTCAAATGTCACTTGTTTTGCATCAATCTTGATACAGGGTACTTATTATATGTTGTACTTTGGATTCCTAAAGCTTTTAGTCTACTAACCCATCATCCAAGGTTAGTTTTCACTATAAGTAAAAAATAATTTTTGGACGGACACTATAATTTAGTTTTTTTACTATGTTCAATCTGAATTTTCTTTAAAATAAAAAACATCTATATTGATTCTGACTTTTTTACATCCAACTCACAGGTTTATCATTACTTTGAGAAAAAAGATTATTAATTTAACCCTTTTAGAAGGGAAGATATGGTCATTTGTTCTGGGAATGTCATTTTCGATCCTGAGACCTGAAAACAGGCTCAGGGCTTAAGTAGGTGAATTAACTCAAACACGTCATGTTACAATTATTTTGCTGCTTGCTACAAAAGGAAAACTTACGCGGCTCTCATGTCAGGGGTACTTGAGTGAGTGACATGCAGGCTCTGCATGCACAGGAAACCACCAATCACAATCATTCTTGATCAGATCACAGCAGGCCCCGCCCCGCTAGTTTGCTGACCATCAAAACACCGGTAAAAAATGAGCGAGGCACAGGAGGACAATACCTTCATCCGGTTAAATATAGTTAAAAAAAAACGCAATATATATCGCAGGGGGGGGAAATCGCAGTGTCAGTTTTTTTCAATATCGTGCAGCCCTAATACAAAGAAATTAAACCTAAATAGGTCGCAAATATACTTTGGCGGACGTTAATATACCTGGGCGGCCCGTCCAAGTAAAGTCTATGTGTGGGAAACCCTGTATCTATGTATTCATTAGTTTCCTCAAATTGTTCTGAATGTTACACTGAACAAAGGACTGTTTTTACAACGTTCCTACATTTTTATAAATCATTCAATTCTGTTGTGGAGGCTGTTATCTATGACAAATTGTTTGATGCAGTTATACCTGGTAGCCTTGGGGGAGAGAGTACTGGATGCCGGTGGATGGCTGCATGTTGTCTGCAGATGCCTCTATCACAGTAGGAGCCGGGGCGAGGGCCCGGTGCTGGAAGCTGTCTGCAATGCCTTGAACTTGGGGACGACGTACTTGCTGTTGCTGGGGCGCAAATATCGGTTCCTGGTCCTCCACACGCCTCTTCATTGTATACGCATACTCAAAGGGGCTACATTGGACAAAGATATATTGACAGTTAACAGGTTGTTGAGTTTAAATTATTCTGAACAACCACATTTCAAAGCATTCTTCAAGAATGTGCTGTCAACTCAGTCATTCTTTTACAAATCAATATGAATGCAAAGAAGTGAGCTATTTATATTTGAAGAGTACGGTTCATCAATTCCAAATGATGTCTATTATCATAATTATAACAATTCTTGTTAAAGTTGTGTGTTGAAAAATTGTGAAATGTCTAGTCTGTGTACACAGTGAGGTTTGACAAATTCAGCTTATCAAGTAAATGCGGCAGCCACCACAGTCCCATTTAAAATCTGAAGAATAATGTTTATTTCAAACCTTTATTGAAGTTTACACTTTAAAAAGGTTGGATGGAGAACAATTATATTTGACCTAGTTCTCAATTTGATGACAAATCCTGAAACAAATATCACAAACAAAACAAAAAGTCTGGGGGAAACAGAATGGAGTGTGTCCTGTCCATCATTGCTCACTAGAATGGCTGAGACAACCAGTTAGGGACTGTCTTTCAAGTAATTGCTTTAGGTGTGCAGGGTTTCTTTGTCCTGCTAACAAATTCAATTTAGCCTTTTTTGTCAAATGTGACACAAAGGGTCAGTTAAACAAAATGATGTCACAGTTAAAATTGATCATAGTGATACTGTGTTCATTATAAACACATGCTCTATAAGTCTAATTTGTGAATGACTTTTGGCAGTCTATTACATGTAAAGTACAAATGTCAATTTATTTCCATGATCAATTAGAACACCGTCAGACTTTTGAACTCTTCAGATCATGATGATTGCATAGTTACACAAATATGTTTAGCTCTGGTCCATCAGAATGTCCAAGTATGTTTCCAGATACAGGGAAATAGGTTTAGTGTAGTGTTACAATAAGCAAAATAAAACGTTAAAATGTAAGGAGCTCTGTATTTTTAAAGAAGTGATCGCTGACATTTACAAAATGATCCCTTGGGCAAAGGTTCAGAGTACGAAGTATTAAAATAAAATGAAATCTTTCTATGTGGCTCATAGCAGGCTACATGCACCGTGAGAAAATTAATTTATTGACGTTCCCTAAGTAAACGTCATTGCAGTCGGTCAGCGGAGAGCCGACATTGTGCCTCACTGCTCTGCACCACCAGTTTCGGAAAACACGGTGTCTGAGAGTTCGGTCTTCAGTCGCCGAGATCGAGTCTGTGGCATATCCAGCTTCACATTTTCTTTGCCGAAACGCGAAGCAAATACGACAGACAGTCAAATATGGCGAAATGTGTGGACTGGCGCGACAAAAAAAGCTAACATTTAGCTGTCAGCCAACACTTTACAGGCATGTAGGCGCTGTCTCTCTCGCTCGCTGTAGCCCTGCCTCATCCCCTCCCCCTCTCTGACAAACACCGAGCTTAACGCCATCCGTTTTCGGTGCAGCTGACCGCTTTCGCTTGTCTGACGTTGGCTTCAGAGCGATCTCAAAGTTATGTGGCAAGCGAGCTAACCTAAACTATCTGCAAATTAAAGGCTATTTCGCGGAAACAAACAGCGAGTGGTGGTGTGTCACTCGGGTCATCGCTGACCGTCCTCAGTAAAATGGGACTTACTATAAAAAATCCAAATGAGCTGAGCGTGTTGGCTAACAAGATATAACGAAAAGAAAGCAGCCACGCTTCATTGCAGCTGACAGCGCGACAACACAGCTGGTTGATAAGTGTATAACATATGGGCTACCGTTTAACCAGGGTAGTAAAATAAATGCACTTAGTGAGTAATTAATTATGGCAATGCTAGATGTGGGGAAGACCGCTAGCTAGCTAGCACTAGCATCTACATAGCGTTAACGTCGCATTAACGACAAGTTATGCGAGAAGTTTGACAGAAAAACACTTAGTTGTCATACACGCGGCTTGTCCGCCAGTAACGATTCTTTATTTTAAACCTCCAACCAGGCAGTACAAAATATATAGCAAGGAGGAACTAACAACAAAATGCATGTTGTCAGGTCAGTCTACTCGGCGCTAGCATGTCAGCTAATTCATGGTCGCCGCTCTTAGCCTGGACTAGCTTGACTAACTTATCGGTACTGCACGCTAATGTTGCTGCTACTCAAACTCCACATTTTATTTGGTTGGAAGACGAAAATAAAACAAAATACTAAATCATCACAGAACAGTGGGGAGTGTTAGATCGCTATCTTGTCTGTTCGGCAAGGTTATATATAAGCTAACAAAATGCTACGTTAGCACAACAACCAACCCCCCATCAGTAAAAGGTATGCTCGGCTAACGAGCTAACACTAGTTCAACTTACCTCGCAGGACTGCCACCAGCAACACTTTGACCCAGTGAACCACTACTCGTGCATTCAGCTGGCCGTAACAAAAAGTGAAGTTATTAGAAGTGGTCGCAAATGGAAATGTCAAAAAAGAAATTGGCCGGAGAGGCTACGTCGCTAACAACAGTGTATGTATGAAGCGGTGTTCCCAGAACATAGAGGCGTGTCCAACATGAAGGCGGACTAGTCTCCTCCCAGTCTAAACTGTGATTGGTCACATCCCCAGAATGAAAACAAATACAGTAAGGGAAGTGAGCCAGTATCTTCGGTTAAAGGCGTCTGGTTTAGTTGATGGTCATGCCTAATGCAGGATTATCTGCACCACAGCCTCCATATTGCCCGTCTTGTACATAGGTCGATGTTTACTTATTTTCACAAATGTGGATTTGCAATGGTCAACATCACTAAAGATGCATTATGAACTAAAGCAGAGGTTTTCTTTTCTTTTCCTTTTTTTACAGCCAAGGACCCCTTAACACAATAGCATAGGCCTACCAGGTACCCAGTAATGTAGGCTACTTTCCTTTGTGTTTGGTGAGGTTTGTGTTAATGTACGATACGATATTACTTTATTCAAGTCTGAAATTTGACTTGCGTCACAGCAGCTCCATGTCCAACATCAACAGACACATATCCAGACAAAAATACATGAAACACAAAACAACAAACATTTAACATAACAGCATAATCAGTGAGAGAAAAGCTGCTCAAAAAGCCTTCAGTGTGCATTTGATCTGGGATGTAGCTCTGTGTTTACTGTGAGTTGGTTGGGCTGTCTTTACTTTTTGGCTTTTGACTGTACCACCATCATTTGCATTAACACATGCAGCAGGTCTATCAATTGAAGCACATCCCACAATTTTTCTCTGAATTGCATACAGTTATTTCGAACATGCGGTTCTGAGAGTGCAGTTTACTAACGCTCAATGGTCAAATTTCCAATAAATAGCGTTTCTAAACTTTCAACATCTTATCGTCGACTTAGTCAATGACAATTTGCTTTAAAATATTGTGAGATGTGGTTAAAAGCTAAGAAAAAGAGCTAGCAAATTGATCTTTAAGCTTAGATTGTTTCATTGCACATAACTTGATCCCAAAGGCCAAGAATGAATTTAGGTGCTCAAATTAGAATTTACTTCTTGCTACCTGGATATCCCAACTGCCCTGTTTAGATGTGTCTGTAATGCCTCATCATGAAAGCCAGTGGTGTTGCTGTGAAAACTCCTCACTGTGGCTCACAGCATGAAGCCTATAATCTGATTTTGATGAAGCAACACTGCACCTCTGCTCCTCTTTGATTAAGTTGATATGTATTGCATTAAAATAATTAGCTACTACGTAAAAAGATAAATTATTTTTAATTGAGTAATATAACAAGAAAACCATATTTAAATTTTCCTTCTATTAATTGTTCTCTCTACTTTAGAGAGAACAATTAACATACTATATTATATCATACATATATAGGCATTGATATCAGATTCACAATAGACGATTGTCCTGGCCCTGATATTATCTCAACATCAATAAAACATTTGAAAATAATAATACTATCAGTGAAATTCATCTGTATATTCGTTTATTGTGCATTTTGTCAAATGTATAACACTCATTTGTGCGTGGGCCGTTGTGGTAGGGGGAACAAAAACGGTACTGTTAGGAACAAAAACAGAAAAGATTTAAGAGGCGCTGGTTTAATTACACAATCTAGTTATATGTATCATTAACATGATATCATTTTAAAAATAAACATCACAGTTATATTAATCCTGAAACCTGTGATAATTGTAACACTTACAGTAGAATAAGCACAGTTCTCTGTTGAATAAGTACAGTTTGTCATAGAGTTTCAGCACCAATCTCATAATCAGTGTTTTCCACTAAAACTGAGATTTAGTGTCTGTAACCCTTTCTCCATACCAAATGTCAGCCTCCTATGGTACCATGGGGATGTTATTGTCAGCCAACAAAAACACAGAGCGAGATAGCTGCTTATTGCAGCTAATATAATAAAGTATAAAGTATGGTTACATACTATGTGCTCCAAAAATACTATTGTTTTGTTCTAACTAGTTCCTTTTACTGTGTGCTGCAACATTCCTGGATGTCTAACTGACCACAAGACTGGACAGCTTTTCCACAAAAGAAAAACATAAAATATGAATCTCAGTTTAATACAGAACCAACAATTAATTATAGAAAAAAAGATATTCTTCTTTTTTAAGTTAAATAGGGGTGCACATCACACAATAGTAAGCACACATTTGGAGTCTCAAATATTTGTTAGGACTATGACAAAATGCACCATTTTGGATCTTAATCTCAGGTCCAAGTGTCTGATTTTATTAGAGTTTTAGTAAATGTTTTTCTAAAATGTTTGTGATTAGTGAGCAACAGTGGCCAAAAAAACTCAGAAAATTAGGATTAGGAAGTCTGGTGTACAGTATAGACAACACGTGTTGTTCTATATACTTCATATTATGACAGCTATCACCCAGCAGCATGTTCAGTAAAGGAAGATATTTTGAAGGAATATGCTCATAGTTGTTAAAATTACTCCTGCTGCCAAAGCTGAGGCCTGTTCTGGAGCTGCAAGACAAGAGAGGAGAGGTTACACATTTACAATTTGTGTGTGTGTGTGTGTGTGTGTGTGTGTGTGTGTGTGTGTGTGTGTGTGTGTGTGTGTGTGTGTGTGTGTGTGTGTGTGTGTGTGTGTGCCTGCGTGCGTGCGTGCGTGCGTGCGTGCGTGCGTGCGTGCGTGCGGACGTGTGTGCATTTTTATCATAAAAAAGTTATACCTCCCCAATGCTTTTAACATTTTTTATTCTCGATTCGAGAAAAATGATTTATCCATAAACACCTCAACCCTTAGAGAGTCTCTCTCCCCTATCTCCGACATAGTCATTGTACAGGATGATGTTAGGAATCTCTTAAAAATAGTTAATATTAGGAAGGCCCCAGGTCCAGACCATATTTGTGGGCGTACACTCCAGTATTGTGCTAGCGAACTCTGTGGTGTTTTCCAGCATATCTTCCAATTGTCACTTGAGAATAGCCAAATTCCTGATATGTGGAAATCCTCAACTGTAATTCCCATCCCTAAGAAACCTCATCCTCAGTCCTAAATGACTTCAGACCGGTGGCTTTAACATCATGAAAATATTGAGAAAATTGTTAAAGGCCTTGTCATGTCAGTAATAGGTGGTGAACTTGATCCACTATAATTTGTGTATCAGGCAGGGAGACGCGTAGAGGATGCAAAGCTTTTTATACTGCACACCCTCCACAAACACCTTGAAAAGCCACAAGCCCATGCTAGGCTTTTGTTTGCTGACTTTTCTTCAGCATTTAACACAATGCACCCTATTATGTCATTTTAAACTGCCCGATCAACTTGTTTTATGGATTTTAAACTTTCTAACTAATAGAGAGCAGAAGGTGTCTGTCAATGGACGCCTCTCTGACTCTGTCATCACTTCCACGGGCTTGCCTCAAGGATGCGTTCTTTCGCCCCTACTTTTTATAATGTACACTGATAAATGCAGGAGCATGCAAGACAACAGCTAGATGGTTAAATTCTCTGACGATACCGCCCTCTTGTCCCTCCTTAGCGGCTCAGAATCAGGCCACGAGTGTGCTCTTACTGATTTTATTTCCTGGTGCGATGACAGTTTTCTGGATTTAAATGTCTCTAAAACCCAGGAATTGATCTTTGATTTTAGACGTCACAAGGATGTTCCTAAGGAGTGCAGCATACACAATGACAAGGTAGAAATTGTCACATCATATAAATATTTGGGCACCATTTTCGATGACCACCTCAAATTTAATGTGAATACTGAGTGTATTGTGAAGCGGGGTCAACAGAGAATGCACCTTCTTCGCAAACTGAACTCTTTCTCTGTCAGGCCTTTCATTCTTTTTCGTTTTTACCAAGCATTCATTGAGAGCCTTATTTGTTTTTCTTTTATCTGCTGGTTCCATAGCCTTACACTGAAAGACAGGGACAGCCTGAACAGCATTGTTAAAACCTGCTCGAAGGTCATCGGCGTGAAACAGAGAGACTTAAACTCCTTTTGTAACCAACAGATTCGGCGGAAAGCAGAGAGCATTCTGAACTCTCCAGGTCATGTACTTTCACATGAATTTCGTCTGTTGCCATCAGGGCGTAGATATGCTCTACCTGCTCAAAGGACTAATCGCTTTGCAAAATCATTCATCCCTTCTGCACTCAAACTTTTAAATTCTTGAAAGGCTTTTAACTTGACTATTTATTTATTTATTATTGTGATGCTATGAACTATTTATCGTGTGAATTGGAATGATCCACATCTGTGCTCCCGGGTGTATCTGTGTGTTTTCTTCCTGTATGTTCCTGCCTGTGTACATGACATAAGCTGCTGCTCATAACCAATTGCCCCTTGCGGGATTAATAAAGTTGTTGATTGATTAATTGATATATATGTACATATACGTGCACTACGCTCTGCATCAGCCAAACGACTCGCTGCACCCTCGCTGCGAGGGGGACCCAAGTTCCCATCAGCAAAAACACGTGGGTTTGCTATCCTGGCTCCAAGATGGTGGAATGAGCTCCCCATTGACATCAGGACAGCAGAAAGCTTACACACCTTCCGGCGCAGACTGAAAACTTATCTCTTTCGACTCCACTTCGAGCGATAGAATTACTAACAAAGAACTGCTAACAGAGCACTTATATACTAATAAAGGACTGGCTTATCTATAGTCAGTTGAGTAGCACTTGAAATGTTTGGCTCTATGAAACCTGATATACTTATATGATTCTGTTTTCTTCAAGGTTGGGTCTTCCTGGTCGAATGTACTTATTGTAAGTCGCTTTGGATAAAAGCGTCAGCTAAATTCAATGTAATGTAATATATGTATGTACAGAGGTTGGAGAAGTACCAGAGTGTGAATACTCTGTTACAAGTAAAAGTCCTGCATTCAAAATATAACAAAAGTATTAGGATCAATACAAAAGTATTAGGATCAAAATATACTTAAAATATATATTATATGTTTTGATTATAATTATAGATGCATTAAAGTGTTTATCAAAGCTGGTAAAGGTGCAGCTAGTTTTAATTACTTTGTATGCTGCAGGGTAGCTGGTGAATTTACTCCAGGTGGAACTAAAGTCTGATTTAATAGTTGATTATATTTCACATCATTAATCAAAATCAACTAAAGGTACTAATAAATATAATGGAGTAAAAGTACACTATTTACTTCTGAATTGTAGTGGAATAGAATTAAAAAAGTTGCATGAAATGGAAATACTCAAGTAAAGTACTAGCACCTCAAAATTGTATAGGTACAGTACTTGAGTAAATGTACTTTATTACTTCACACCTCTGTGTATGTATACATTATTTAATTAATGTATAAATAATTGCTCTGAAGAATGCTTATTGTGAATCACTGAAATAATAACATGCTTATCATTTTTTTTTATTTACCCATCTTAGGGCCCTTGGTGGCTTTATGGCCCAAAGCAGTTTTTTTTTAATGTCTTAAGCCAGCTATGCAGTTGCCCTTAATATGTATTCATAATTACTTTTCTCGAAAATAAAACAACCTTTAGAGAAAACTTTAAAGATGAAGGGAGATGTTTTGCTATACTTTACAAACTTGAATAAGTGTTTCATTTAATGAATTATCACAACTAAATAGAAATAAAGACATGGTGGCTTGTTTAAGAGGATGACGTCTTACCATGTGAGCTTGTGAGCATTGTTGTTACAGTTGCAGTAGTGGTCGTAGTTGTGGTCTTTTTAGTGGTGGTAGGACCCTTGGCGGCTGTTGTGGTTGGTGCAGGAGTCGTGACCACAAGGCTAATGGGGGATGATTGAATGGTGTAGCTTCTGGTTAACAAACTGCTAACTACCGATTTGCTATTCAAGGAGCGAGAACACAGATCAGGACATTCCTCAGAGGGCATGATGGCAATGCACAGATTGACTGTGCACTGGATGTACACCTGCAACGCAAAAAATAAATTGATGCAAGTTAGCGGTGTAGAGATACAGACATATACAGATAACTTTAAAATGTAACTTCAACTATTAATAAGAAATGAATCACTGGTTGTCAGGAGCCTGTTGTAACAATACATTTGGTCCCTTTTTGGAAAACAATGGAAACTTAAGAAGTGTAAGTATAAACAAAATAGAGCTAACAACTTTGTGGCTGTAGCAGTGGTGCTCTCAGTTAGCTTGCTAACATGCTCACAAAAACATAGATAACATGCTGATCATTTTAACCATGGTCTCTAATATTAGCATATTAAGGATAAACAAATAATTTAGCTGATGATGAAAATGTCATTTGTTTTCAGTTTAGCTTGTTAGTTTTTCTGTTTGTCAGCAGGATTACAGAAAAGCCACTGGCACAATGTTCATACATTTTCCCCAGAGGGTGTAGCAGTTGGAGAGGAAGAACCAGTTTTATTTTGGAGGTGATTTAAATCACTGGCGGGATACACGCATTCTTTTTAACTTATGGAATTGCCTTGTCTGCTGTCTCCAAGTGCCCTTCTTGTTTTTGTATGTCATAGGTCCATAAAAAGTTATTGAACAAACTGCTTTCTGTCCTGCTGATGGCCCAACAAGAATGGATATTGAATTAATTGTACATGTTTTACACTACTACTCACACTAAACCACAGATGTCAACTTTGTGGGGGCGAAAAGGAAAAGACAAAGAGCCCAAACTCACTAAAGTTCATCCTTGGGGGAGTATATACGTCGGTTAAAAATGTCATGGCAACTTATGTTGTTATTTTATTCTGACCCAAAGCAGTGGACCAACTGACAGTTGAGTAACATCACTAGCGTGGCAAACATCTAAAATGAGAAGTGTAATCACGTAATTTAATTTCAGCTGTTTTTCAGATGGCTCAATAGGAGCTCAACCTTTACAACATCCTTATGAAGGTCTATATAATATGATCACCACAAATCTGTAAGTTACATAACAAATATGCTGTTTCTACCTAAACTCATCTTTGAAGATTTAAAACAATTCCCAGGCTAGGAATAATGCAAAACTGTATTTTATGTTTGTGTGTGTTGGATGAGAGCACAGACCAATGATCCTTGGGCTTCCAATGTGCTCAAATCAAGGCGGTAAACCCTGGAATTGGTTTGAGATGTAACAATCTCTAATGTGCTGCTGGAAGATGAACACCTGGGTGAGAAAAAATGAAATAACTATTAAAATAATATGCTTCAAATTCAGAAGTGATTTTTGCAGCAAAAACAGAGTTAATATTTCTTCCATTAATTTCATTAAGAATCTGTCTGCTTAAATATGTTAACCTTAAACCTTAACAGGAAATAAGCTGGTTGTCACTGACCCTTGCTCCATAATGGGGTTGGATGTTGCAAAGTCCTCTGTCTCAGACTCATAACAATTGCTCACTAACATCTTGGCTTGACTAAGGCTGCAATTGGACATCACATGGAGGTCCAGCATGGAGATCCTGGAACCCATGGTTCCGGTAGAAGTGTTGGTGGATGAGCTGTCATCATTGGAGGTGCTGTTATTAGTAGAGTTGGTGGTGGTGCTGTTATCAATGGAGCTGGTGGAGGTCCTGATGCTGTTTCTCTCTGATGGGTATTCTGCTTCTCGACTCAGACGTCCCGGCGACATACGTAGAATGCGAAACCTCGGGAGTTTTGTGAATTTTGACAGGGGTCCCTCTCCTGGAAAATGCAGTTCTATCCAAACCCGGATCTTACCGAAAACCTCCTCATCTGTGGGTGTGCTCATAACGTAGTTTGGCCCCGTAACATTCACTTTTTTAGGAATCCGGCAGGCCAACGGGAGGATGAGGGTGGGTAAACGGCTGACCATAGTGTAAGGACGCACACTTTGCAAGGTGTTTGTGTAAACCAGCTCTGAACCAGCATGCTGGAAAAAAGGAGAGGATGAGGAAAAGTCAGAACTGACACATTCATATATTTTTCAATTTAATGTGTAACTTTCATTCTCACTCAGCTCTCTTTCATATTTAACCAGACACAACAAGGTCCTTTCAGCAGGACAAAATAGACCAGGTCAATCGCTCTCATAGCTTTTCATACCACAGCTGTGATGATACACAACTGCTTTTGTCTTTTCGCCGGTCTGACACCCAGGTCTGGCTTACACTTCTCAATAGATGTCTGCACACCATTTGAAGCTCAACGTAAACTCGTTAAACGGCCAACGGTCCTTCACCGCTAACATCGCTGCCTCAACCTGTTCCATCAGAAGTATACATTCTCTACTGACCCAGAAGGCAACACATGTTTTTGTTCAGGCTCTTGTCATCTCACACTTGATAACTAGAACTCCCTCCTGGTTGGTCTACCTGCAGATCATCCAGAAAGCAGCAGTCCGACAGGTCTTGAACCTCCCTAAGTTTGTCCACACTACACAACTCCTCCGCTCCCTTCCCTGCCTGTCAATGGCTTCCCAAATCCGCTACAAGACACTGGTACTGGCCTATCGTTCTGTGAAGGGTTCTGGTCCTTCTTGGACATGGTCAACCCATAGACTACGGCACATCGCGCTCTGCATCAGCCAATCGGCTTGCTGCTCCTTTCGCGAGTGAGTCTCAGGCAGAGTCCTGCATCGGGTCGGGTACCCGCGGGTACCCGACGGGTGACCCGCAAAAAAGGTGATTCGCGGGTGGTATTTTTCCAAACGCTTTTTTCCGGGTTCGGTTCTGGGTAAAACAAAGATGATGCGGGTCGGGTCGCGGGTGTTGCATAGTAAATATATTGAAATAATGATAATCCTCAGACCTCTCCCCCGCGGGACCGTGCATAATCATAACCTCTGCAGCGCATCAATCTGCTGCTGAGCGCGCCACATTCGAAATGGCTGAGGTGAAGCTCTCTAGCGGAGAATACAGCATTTTCAATAACACTTCCTCAAGAGCGAAACCCAGCGTCTGGGAGGCTTTTGGTTCCTAGATGGAGAAAATAACCAACATTCCACGCTTTTTGAGACAAATATGCAACTGCGTGTGTTAATAATTTCACGTTTTCACTGCTCATATATAGGCTATGCGGGTTCGGGTCGGGTCGCGGATCTTGTGCCGACGGGTCGGGTCGGGTTGCGGAACTAATTGGCAATATGTGCGGGTAGCGGGGCGGGTTCGGTATTGCACGTCGCGGGTGCGGGGCGGGAGCGGGTCTTGAAAATCAGACCCGTGCAGGACTCTGGTCTCAGGTAGCCCTCCACAAAAACACGCCTGTTCGATATCCTGGCAGGGCCGCCCCTGGCCAACTCGTGGCCCCACGCAAAGTTCTGTGATGAGGCTCTCTGTGTCGCGAGCGTCGACGGAGGTGGGAGCCTCGCAGGCGAAACTGTGGCACGCTTACACTAATTAAAGGTGCGCCGCATTTTTGTGCTTCAGATGAGGCTCCCTCCGCAAAATGAGGCCCCCTCCGCAAGGTGAGGCCCCACGCAGTCTGCGTGATGTGCGTGTAGGGAGGGGCGGGCCTGTATCCTGGTAAAAGATTGTGGAATGAGCTCCCAATTGATATAAAAACTGCAGGAAATCTCGCAAACTTTAAATCCATATGCCTTGGCAATTAACCCAACATACGCAACCAAAACAAAAGTTGTATGGTTTAGCCCATTTGAAACTAATGCACCATCACTTAGACCCCATTTACATGGAGACGGTTCATGTTGTATCTGCTACTTCTCTCTTTAGTATAGCCTTTCGTATATATAACAATTTTCCCTGACACTTGGCAGATTTGTGTGTAATTCTCTCACAAAGGAACTGTAAGATACACTTTTTATGTATGCAAAACCTTAAACTTTTTTTTTTTTTTTGAAAATAAAATACTTTGTCTGAATACATTTTCTTTAAAGGCCCTTTTTCTTTTATTTTAACGCTATTTCAGTGGAAAAATACAGTTTTGTTGACATCAAGGCTTCGTTTACAACCGTTTCCCAATGACCCTGAATAATACTGCTAGAACGAACGATATCCAAAATGTCTTCCAGTTTACAAACTTCGGCCATTCTTTTTACACAGGGGTCACTACTCGTTCTGTTTTCAATCGTCCCCATCACCACATTTATTAAACGGGGTAAGGACTACATTATGATCAATATATACAGAGTGTTTTGCAAAGTAGTTTCCCATTTTTATTTTACTTAAAGAAAAAAGTCACTGCATCGAACAAGTCCCTGGCTTCTTCTCCATCCGACTGCTGTTTGTTAGTCTTCTTCTTCTCCATCCAACTCTGTATGGATATTTCAAGTCTCTCCTTGAGGCATCTACATTTTACAAGCTTGTGCAGAAAGGCTTCCGAAGCGCGTCCTATCTTCAGTTTATCCTCGCAAATGCCTTTTTCAATAAGACTCTGGTCAATCACTGCAACGAAGTTGGCGAGCCAAAGTCTTTTCATTAACGCTTTGTAATTGTTTCTGAAGAAGAAATCGGGCATGTCATTACGACAATCGTGTTGCCTCTGGTCGGGGTTACTGCGTCGGCATTCTTTGCAGATTTCTTTTCTGTACCGATACATCACCATCTCCAGAATATGAAACAACTCCGATTTCACTGTGTCCCTAAACTGAGACTTCTTGACCCGAGGAGTAGCATCAGCAGCAGTAGTACTGCAAGATTCGGGTTTCCCACATGGTGGTGTTGCTGGTGGACTCTGTTCCTGACTGCAACTCGCGGGGGTAGTCTTGGCTTTTCTCTGCTCCATGGCTAGTTTACAACGATCGTCTTAGCGAGGTCCTTCATTTTAGATGATTTGTTGAGTGGAGGGTGGGGCTCATTGCGTTGAATGGGGGAGTCAATTATAGAATTGAGAGTTTTTAGAAAAAAAGTTCTTTAAGCGTTGTAGCTTTTTCATCTCATCTCCAGCAATAGGTGACATTTAAGAATAAGTAATAGTTTGTCATGATTTTACGGAAAAAAGTCAAAAGTATAGTTTATCAGAAATATGGAAAAGTCATTGTGTACAAATAGTATGTTGAAAATCAAAAAAGAAAACTCAATTCAATACAAATTAATGAATATTTTACCCTGTTCTAAAGTTTTGCACCCTTAAAGAAAAACCCCTTCCTTACCAACTACTTCATATTATACCCTTTGTTAAGTGTTGCGTACATCAGGGTGTATCTCAAAGTATCTTGGTAACATAAAATAACTAAAATATGTAAGTTTATCAGAAAAGAAAAAACCTTGTTTATCTGAACAAGTGTTGCATACACCAAAGTGTGTTTAAAAGTATCTTAGTAACACAAGAAAAAGAGAAAAAAGCCTTGATGTCAACAAAACTGTATTTTTCCACTGAAATAGCGTTAAAATAAAAAAAAAAGTGCCTTTAAAGAAAATGTATTCAGACAAAGTATTTTATTTTCAAAAAAAAAAAAAAAGTTTAAGGTTTTGCATACATAAAAAGTGTATCTTACAGTTCCTTTGTGAGAGAATTACACACAAATCTGCCAAGTGTCAGGGAAAATTGTTAAAATCACAAACTTACCTTTTAGAGAAACAGTCTTTAAGAAAAAATCTAATCAGACTGTACTTCATTTTCTAGTTTTAAGGTTTTGCATCCCTCAAAGTGTGTCTAAAAGTATCTTGGCAAGAGAAAAAAGCCCAAATCTGCCTTTAAAAGAATCCGAATTCCTTATAAAGTACTTCATATTCAACCAGTTTCAGTTTTCAGACACCAAACTGTATCTAAAAGTATCTTGGTAACACAAGAAAAAGAGTAAGTGTAATTTATTCGGTAATGTTACAGAATGTTTCTGAAAAATGAAGATTCCAGGACCACTTTAAATGTTTCGTTTACAATACTATTACATATAGAGGAGAGCTCTTCTTCGGGAACATCCTCTCCCCTACTTTGTACCATCCAGTCATTAAGCCCATATCCATTATCCTGGTGATAATAAGGGTAGGCTACATCAGACTTGGTTTTTCTCAGATCCATGGCTAGTTTTCAACGGTCGTCTTGGTGGGGTCCTTCGTTTTAGATGATTTGCTGAGTGGGTTGGGACTTATTGCGTTGAGTGGGGGGAGTCAGTGTAGAATTGAGAGTTTTTAGAAAAAAGTTCTTTAAGCGTTGTAGCTTTTTCATCTCATCTCCAGCAATAGGTCATCATTTAAGAACAAGTAATAGTTTTGTCAAGATTCTACAGAAAAAAGTCAAAAAAGTATAGTACGTCAGAAATATGTAAAAGTCATATAGTATGTTGAAAATCAAAAAAAAAGAAAACTCAATTCAATACAAATTAATGAATATTTTACCCTGTTCTAAAGTTTTGCACCCTTAAAGAAAAACCCCTTCCTTACCAACTACTTCATATTATACCCTTTGTTAAGTGTTGCGTACATCAGGGTGTATCTCAAAGTATCTTGGTAACATAAAATAACTAAAATATGTAAGTTTATCAGAAAAGAAAAAACCTTGTTTATCTGAACAAGTGTTGCATACACCAAAGTGTGTTTAAAAGTATCTTAGTAACACAAGAAAAAGAGAAGAAAGCGTTAATGTTAACAAACACTGGATTGTTCCATTGAAATAATAAATAAATAATTTCAAAAAGTGCTCTTAAAAAGAACAAATGTATTCAGATAAAAGTATTTTGTTAGACTATTAAGTCCACGATGGTTATATTTAACCCCTAACCCATTTGTATTATATGTTTGTTGTCCTAATAAAGCCAGAGTCACCTGAATTAATTTTGTCTCCAGACCTTTTTTATTTTTTACATTTTGTAACAATCTTAAAACATTTGTGGTTTGACTCTTTTTAAAAAAGTTCTTTTTCATCTATCATTTTCAACCAAGCAGCAAGAGGTCAAATGTAAGAACAAGTAATAGTTTGTCACGATTTTACGGGAAATAGTCAGAGCGCTATGTCACATCTTAAAGACAGCTTGAACTGGATAAATGGTTAGTCTTTTTCAAACATACCGTACGTTCTGCATGTTAGTATATCTGGCCCATCGATTTAGACCCTACTGCCCTACTGCCCTACTGCCCCTACTGCATGCCCTCAATAGGGTAGTCACGCTTTGGGAAGAGGTGTTTCATTTCACAGATCCACCTTGATTGTTATTGTGAAGAGGGACGGGGGAGGAACATTCAGAGGATGAAGAAGCATAAACATAACTTGTTTGTAAAACGGACAGCACGTCAGTTTCAAGAAAGATGACACCGTGTTTATGCATGACATGCAACATATCTTGAAGTCCTACAAAAAAAAAAAAAGGGTACAAGTATATTGTGTTGAAATATCGCCAAAAGTCGTAATATTGTATAATGTATTAGTTGCATGTTGTATTTTTGCTAGCAATCACTATGTAGTTTTTTCAAAAATATAATGGAAAAAAAAAGCGAGAAAGACAAAAACAAAATACGTTGAAAAGGGGATGAGTATGTCTGGCTCTCGGGGGGTTGGTGTGTTAAGAGTCACAGTCTTAAAGAAAATCTGCTCAGAAAAAGTACTTAACTTTCTACCAGTTGTAGAGTTGTCATACATAAAAAACGCTATCTATGAGTGTTTTTAGCTGTAAAATACCTCCACATTTTAGTTTTCAGCGTACGGTTAAATCTTTCTACCATACATGCCTTTATGTCACTGGCGGTTATATAATGTTGTATACCGCTTTTCTTCAACAAGTTTTGAAAAACTTTATTAAAGAATTCTTTCCCCGCTTCTGTTTGTGACTTTTTAGGGATCTCGCTGTGTGTGTTAAAACTGTATCAAAAGCTTTTGGTAACCTTACCCTTCTTTTTCTTTTTAATGTTAGAGCACAGGTTTTTCTAAATACATTTATGACTGTTAACAAATAATTAAAGCCATCATTATATTCGGACAGCGACTGCATATCGCAGAGATCTGCTTGAAATTGTTGCAGCGGTCTGAGTACGAAAACTCTGTTTTCTTACCAAAATGCACCCGTGTCGACTTGTACAAAATGTATATGCGTTATCCTCTGATAAATATTCTCTGACTTTCTATATATATTTAAGTATATTACCTACCTCCCCTCTGTTTACAACATGCTTGTCTCCATAGGGGGTTTATGACTTCTCCATAGGGGGTTTGGGGTTTTCCCCCTCCCTTATCCTTTAGCAAAAAAGGCTGACTTTTTAAAATATCTGTTTTTTATATGCTTTACTTTGATTTGGAGCACCCAACGGATGGCTGTAAGTTGTCACCGGTGTCTCGCTGATTAAATTCATATCAAGACGTCTCTTGGCCATTTTCTCTCGACTTGAAAAATATTTAAGAGTGACGCTGGCTTTTTATTTAGACAAAGCGAGAGGGGTGAGGGGCGGGGAAAGTGTGTGTGTGTGTGTGTGTGTGTGTGTGTGTGTTCCCCCTCCTTCACCATATGTTTTCTCCCCTCATGTCCTGTCATGTCCGGTTTGCAAAAACAGAGAGGTTTAAATATGTGTTTTTTAGATGCTTTTACTTTTGATTAATTTCATGTTATTTGTAATAGCCATATAGTTGAATATATAACCCCAAACATCGCCATTTTTTAGAATCCATTCTTCGTGAAGTTCTTCGGCTGTAGGCGTCTGAACCCGGCATACAAACTGCATTCGTTTCTTGATTGGAGCACCCAACGGATGGCTGTAAGTTGTCACCGGTGTCTCGCTGATTAAATTCATATCAAGACGTCTCTTGGCCATTTTCTCTCGACTTGAAAAATATTTAAGAGTGACCAAAGACGCTGGCTTTTTATTTAGACAGAGGGAGAGGGTGAGGGGCGGGGAAAGTGTGTGTGTGTGTGTGTGTGTGTGTGTGTGTGTGTGTTCCCCCTCCTTCACCATATGTTTTCTCCCCTCATGTCCTGTCATGTCCTGTTTGCAAAAACAGAGAGGTTTAAATATATGTTTTTTTTAGATGCTTTACTTTTGATTAATTTCATGTTATTTGCAAGTATTTGTAAGTTACATTCGATACTGTATACAGGATTAACCACACAGGAAGTGGTTAGGAGGCGGGACATATATCCTAGACATATTAATTGATTGAAAACAACGGCATTTTATTTTTCTCATTTTTTAAATTTTAATTTATTTTTTATTTTTATTTTGTAAACCGGAAGCGGGGGCGGGACATCCGCCGGAAGCGGGGGCGGGACATCCGGTCGAACGAGGCGGGACTTCCGGTTTTCAAAATAAAAATAAAAAGGCGGGACTTCCGGTCAAATAAGGCGGGACTTCCGGTCGAAAAGGGGCGGGGCGACCTGTCACTTTTTCTGCATACTAATGAGATTGATATGGCATTTGTATTACTACTTACATGGCACTCAGTGTCCTGGAGTACAGAGCCCAAACGATAAAAGAGAAAAAATCTCCCACCTTTAATGCATAGTACCATGTATATAAAAGAAATAGGTGGGTCATGTTACCAAAGTCTCGGTGCCACAGCCAGACAGAGAGATGCGTGCGGTCAGGTGTGTGCTGTTGTAGCTGATGGGACAGGTGGGGCTGTTGAGCTGCAGCTCTTCTAGGTTGATTTCACTCAGGGAGTCGAGAGGGAGAACCAAAGTCATCTCTGTATCTTCACACGTCAACTCTGCAGGAAGACAGTGCCAGATTATTTGCTTATTTAACAAGATCACAAAATCTGTTTTAAAAGCTTAATTTTAATCACAGAGTTAACTGCTAAATACAACAAAGTGTCAATGTTCTTTACCTGTTCCAGCAGGTAGTGTCCTCATCTCTCCTGAAAAGGTAAGGAAAGGAACATTTCAATAGCTGAGGGGTTAGGAGTGGTGTATTTTGAGCAACAGTAGGGCATTACTGGCATTCTTATGACATTGCTAAGAAGTTGAATGTCTTACTTTGGTACAGCCACACGCATCTGGGCTCTGACTGAAAACTGGAAAGACAAGAAGGGCAAAGAAGGGATTTAAACTATTTTTCTATAATTAAAAGACTCATACTGAGGACATGTCTTAACCTTATATATACAGTATATGGTCTTAACCTGTAAAGCCAGCAGGACACCTCATAGTTACATGCTTTCAACCAAAAATACCTGCGTTTTGTGCACTTTTTTTCATTAATTTAATCTTACTTGAAAGCACTATGTGTAGACATGATATATATTATGATAATAACATTTTCCAAATTCTTCAGAAGGCCTAGGTTCTTGTTAGTCAAAACTTAAGCCAATCCCAGTCAAATGTGTTTCCAATTACACACACACACACGCACACACACACACACACACACACACACACACACACACACACACACACACACACACACACACACACACACACACACACACACACACACACACACACACACACACACACACACACACACACACACACACACACACACACACACACACACACACACACACACTCTTTACTTGTTGTTATCTGTTTATTATGCTGTCAGCTTTTTAAATTATTGCGAGAACTTTCTAGTCAGTATGTGTGTTTATTAAATACTTATTAAAAATAAGTAGGACACCAGTAGTCCATTATAATACACATAACACAGTACTAATTGCCAGTGCTATATATACTAACAAAAAACTGCTAACAGAGCACTTATATACTAATAAAGGACTGGCTTATCTAGAGCCAGTTGAGTAGCACTTGAAATGTTTGGCTCTATGAAACCTGATGTACTTATATGATTCTGTTTTCTTCAAGGTTGTGTCTTCCTGGTCGAATGTACTTATTGTAAGTCGCTTTGGATAAAAGCGTCAGCTAAATGCAATGTAATGTAATGTAATAGTGCATCCAGAATAAAAATATAATTCAGTTTTTCCTCTGCTGATTTTGTGCAGCAGAACAATTTACCTCTTGGTATTCGCAGCAAAGCAAATGGGCAAGAGTCGGGCCAGTTTATTTTCGGAGCGGACCCAGCGCATGTTCATGGTTGCCACAGAGCCGACCGATTTGAAACCTACCCTGAAGAGTTCAGGTGGGCCAACAACAGCTATCTCTGAAACACTGGAAATATAGAGAGTAAGCGCATATTATAAGGCTAGCTTATCATCTGAATGTGTAAACTAACTAAATAAATGTAGTGGAGTAAAAAGTAAAATAATGGCAAGCAACAATAAAAGATGTATAAAATGGTAATTCAAGAACATGTTCCTCAAAATCGTACAGAACTTGAGTAAATGCACTTCAACATTAACTGTCACCAGGTTAGGGATGCATATCGTTGACTTTTTTACGATACCGATACCGATACCACTGAACGATACCGATACTCAACCGATACATATCGTGATATTTTGAAAATGTATCATCCCACAATTACTCCCATGAAGCGCTTTACGATATAGTTAACATGTCAAATGAATATTAAATTCAATTGTGGGACTTCTTGGACCTTTTAGTGCTGAACAAACAATGAAAAATACATTAAATATATGAAGAAAACCGATTATGGAATATCTTTTATAACACCCGCCATCAGGTGTGCCGCGTGAATAGCACATCTTGTCAATGCAAACAGACCGTTATAGCACCGTTATAATTAATGTTAAACCTGAGATTCGACTAGAGAACAAATACATAATAGAATAATGGTCATGAGATCACAACAAATCTCATCTTTAAAATCAACATTTACCTTCACTGGTGAGAGAAAACAAATCTCATCACAGTTCATTTGTGGGACTTTTACCTTTCTAGTATTGAACAAACAATGAAAAATACATAAAATATGAAGAAAAACGATTATGCAATCTAATTTTAAAATTAATTAAAAAAAATAAATATATATATATATATTTTTTTTAAAGTATCGAAACCGGATCTGATTTCGGTACGGTATACCGTAGCCACCAGTAACCGGTATTTCGGTAATACCGGATACCGGTATGCATCCCTACACCAGGTTATAGGTTAGTGTTGAAAATATCAGGAATTCTGTTAGCTTCGACGTCTCCCACTTGGCCAAAAGAGCCAACAACAAGCTGGTGACAAAATGGCTTCAAAGCCTCCATCCCTGACAAATACGTGGGTGACAAATGGTTTACAGCAGACAATTTGTTAATCATTATGAGTTATTTTTTGATTTTATTATTGATAATCTATCAAACCTAAATATTAAGTAATAACTTTACTCTTTAATTAATTTCTGTTTGAAACAAGCAAATACACATTTAGCAGAGTCTAAGTATTTCATAATATACATAGAATACATATTTTTTTAAAGGACGCACCTCTCAAGCTGCGAGGTGAAATCTGTGGTGAAATTCACTTGCTGGTACGGCAGGACAAACAGCATGGAGTCTTTATTTGGGGTGTCTCCTGTTGCTATGGGTACATCACTGCAGCTGGAAGCCCACTCCTCCACTGGAAGAAAGGACAATGAGAGTTACACCTGATCCATGCAGTTTTATGTTTAAACATTGTGGTTATAATCCTTTTTTGTTTTGTCCATATGTTCGCTCCATGACATTTATAGGCATCATTGTTCGACTGACAGACTCACCAGTGAGAGAGAGGTGCACAGGGACCGCGCTGAGGGGTTTGTTCTCTATGACTTCGCTTATTTTAGGGTTAGCGATCCGGTCCTCTGCCATCAGGAAGATGAAATACTGGCCTGCTGCTGCTTTTCCAGTGAACTTCAACTTACATTTCCTCTGTTAAATAAATGACATCATGAAATGTAATATTTCCAGATGGAAGTTGTTGAATATGAAACATTCAAGTAGCAATCAAATACTATGAAAAAGTACATTTGTGAAAGACTTGTCATATGATATCTCAGTTATTCAGTGGTGAAAAGTGACGTAATTTACTTAAGTATAGTTTTGAGATAATTAAATTGAGTATTTCTATATTATACCACCTCATACTTATACTACTTATACTTATACTATTTTTAAGGGAACCATTGTACTTCATTTGTTAGACAGCTGTAGTTACCTAACTACTAGTATAGCCTAATTGAGAAACCATTTCAGATGTAGTGTAATGGATTAGGCAGCCCGGCAGAAAATTCATTATTTTAAATTAGCCCCACTTTATAAGAAGACACATTAAAGGGGTTATTACACTTAAATATGTAATAACTGTAGTGCTTCAATTTGCATTTTTACTTTAAATGCAAAACTTTTTCTTGTAACTCAGGGGTTTTGCTATTTCTACTTGAATAATTGATCTGAGCACTTCTATTACTGCAGGTAAAGATGATTGTTAAACATTGCATTGTGTCAGAATGTGCACTTTTCAGAGACATGTACACAGTAAGACTCACATTATCCAGCTCTATGAAGGAATGCTCAGTGCAGCTGACACACTCTCCCAGGTCGGCGCGGGCAAAGCGACAGCTCACCCTGTCCGTGTCCAGGTCTTTCACCGACAGAGAGAAGTGTTGGGAGCAGTTCACACGGACCCTGAAACCAAGAGAAAATCAGCCCTTTATCACACAAACGGTAACATTTACAGCAGTTGGTCTGGTCTACTTAACGTTAACTCTAAGAAATGTCAGACAATGTAGGCAGGCACTCTCCGTGACATTGAATTAAAGATGAATACATTATATTGCTTTTTACCTTTAATAAAAGCCTACAAATAACCTCTTAAAGCTTTACAAATCTAATTAAAAGTAAGAGCTTTCCAGCATCCTTGACTTTGTTCAATCATGCGTAACTTTCTTTTTCATATTTCTTAACTTTCATCAGTGGTAAATCAATCAATTCACTAAGGTATTTACATCACAGGGAAGGATAATGTCAGGTTTTCTTACAGCAAAGGCAGTTTTGAGTGTGTGTGTGTGTGTGTGTGTGTGTGTGTGTGTGTGTGTGTGTGTGTGTGTGTGTGTGTGTGTGTGTGTGTGTGTGTGTGTGTGTGTGTGTGTGTGTGTGTGTGTGTGTGTGTGTGTGTGTGTGTGTGTGTGTGTGTGTGTGTGTGTTACCTTAGCGGAGGAGGGAGAGCGACAAAAGCCGGTTGGTTGAGTTTTCCGTTGTTTGCTCTGATTACTGGGCTTGCTTTTATCGAAACATAAAATTGTGTGTTGGATCTAAGGAATTATGAAAAATGATGGAGAATTACCAGAACATATCATCACATTAAATCAAATCTATGACATACAAAGAACATAGTACCACTGAGAACATGGAGGAGTAGTAGCAGATAGACTGAATATACCTCGAGGCAGGACTCAAACAGGAATGTAAGATAAAAGCAATGGAAACCATGGTGGGGGAAACAATGAGACACACGTCACAGTGAGTGACAGTGATTCTAAAATTAATATTACAAATGTAAAAAATAAATCACCTTTTCACTTGGATTGTATAATTAGCAACATAATGATGCAGCATGAAGACTATAAGAACATTTGTTTATTTTTATAAATGTATTTATATATTATTCTTATTCTTAATATTATTCTTGAGACAACGATAAATTGGCCTACTTCTGTTAACCCAAACAGTCTATTTCATTGAAAATATTATATATATTAAATATTATAACGTATACATATACATGCAAAACAGAAGGCCCAAAACATGAGAGAACAAAAACGTCCTCCGTGTAATAACTGTTAACTTGAATTCATGAGCACATTTAACCCCAAAACATTGCACAACAGCAAGAAGAAACATTATAAATTAATAATGGAGCAGCTAATTATGTGTTTTGGTAACAATTAAGAAAATGTATGAATATAAAACAATGATGCTTTGCTTTAGGTGAAAGGTCCAGACAGTGAATGAAGGTATCATACCCTAAATCTATGGTGGCGTTGTAATCACTGGGGACGGTCTTCTGCCACTGGCGGACGCACCAGCCAGAGTTTGGTTTAGTGCCAGTGAAAGGTTGCGAGGTGGGGTAGACCAGACAGTCCTCCTCCCCATCAGAGCACAGTCCAGACAGCGCTGGGCAGGGATTGGGAGCGATTGCGGTGAAATGAGCCCGCACCTGCAGGGGGAAAAGAGACACAATGACAAGGCTTTTAGGGGAAGAGACAGATTTTTACGACTGAGTGAAGAACTAAGAACCTGCAAGCCGCTTCACACTCGGTTGCGAACCGATCCAGTGAGAGCTGAAGGTCGCAGACCGATGAAGCCATTAGAACCACATCATCTGCAAAAAGCAGTGGTGCAATCCTTAGTCCACCGAACTGCAGACCCCCTCCCCCACGACTACGACTCGACTTCTTCAGTCGGACGGCTTCCCTGACCACCGGTGTCCACCAGGAGGTTCGAGGGTTACCGCCCCCGCCGCGGCTTCGGCAATAGAGGCTTTGAACACCGCCCACTCTGGTTCAATGCCCCCAACCTCCACAGGAATGCCCGAAAAGCTCCGCCGGAGGTGTGAGTTGAAGGCCTCCTGAACTTGGGCCTCCTCCAGACGTTCCCAGTTCACCTGAACTACACGTTTTACCCACAGGCGTAGGCGACTCTCTCGTCCACTGGGGTAAACTCCAACAAAGAAGCACCCAACCAGGGGCTTGTGAGTATCCCCACACCCGCCCGGCACCTCACACCTTGGGGAACTCCGGAAAAGAATAGAGTCCAACCCCTATCCAGAAGTAAGGTTCCAGAGCCGACGCTGTGCGTAGAGGTGAGCCGAACCAGATCCAACTGGTACCGCTCCACCTCCCGCACAAGCTCCGGCTCCTTCCCCCCCAGAGAGGTGACGTTCCACGTCCCCAAAGACAGCTTCTGCCGCTTGGGTCTGGTCCGTCGAGACCCTCTGCTTTCACTGCCACCCTTCTTGCAGCGCAGGGGACCCCGGGTTTCCTCCGGGCCGGGTATCCTCACTTCCTGTGTCGTCTTTCATGAGGTCTTTTGAACCAATCTTAGTCTGGCTCCTTGCCTGAAACCAATTTGCCATGGGAGACCCTACCAGGAACACAAGGTTCCAGACAACACAGCCCCCAGGTTCATCAGGGCACACAAACCTCTCTACCACGGTAAGGTGCTGGTTCTTCAGAGTAAAAGTAGGGGGTCAGTAAGAAAGATTGAGGGATTCTTTTTTTAAACATTTGTAAAGTGAATACTTTCCTCCTCTGTAAATGTATCTCTTAAGCGTTTGAACAGGATTCAGCTAAGAACATGTTTATTCTAAGCAATATTAGAATTGTGGAGAAATAAAATCACAAGAGAAATTGTGAGCAATACCTATAAAGTTTTTTGTTTGGATAGTTTTAAAACACTGTTAATGTATGTTTTTTAGGGACAAATAACAGAATGATGTGGAGAGGAAATGATTACTTCAATAATAAGTCAATAAATAATAATATTTTCAAAAATATAGAAATGTGGGACAAGGGCCAAATCATTTTGGACTTCAAGACATCGTAACATAAAAATGTTCATGGGGAGAGAAAACATTGCCCACCGTATTCCCTCCATCGCTTTCCAGGGGCTCAACATGGACCGTCAGGCCCAGAGAAGAGGCTTCGCAGGCCGGGCCGAGCAGGACCAGAGTCAGGACCTGCAGCAGGACGCTCTCTTTGAATCTGTCCAACATGTCAGCTCCTCAGTCACACAGGAAGTCTAAGTCTCTGGGAAACACAGACGGAAAGGTTAGGATGTCTCTGTCTCAGTATAGGTCATAAAGTTGCTATTTCGAATCATCATGTTGTCTGTAAAGGACAACACGTCTTTTTGTGCACATACCTAGCATAATGAGTCCTGAAACCTTCCTACAGCGTCTGAGAGGGACTGTGGTGTGACGTAATGGAGTCACTGAGTAATTGTCGTGGAATAAACGTGTGAGAGAGGTGGTTGACTAATGTGGATGTAGCTCAGCATTCATGGTATGGTGTGTCAACCCAGTCTCACGGCATTTCGTGTTCACCAACACGATTTTTAATCTATTGATTCGTGTTCACCATCACGATTTGCCCCTTTTTTTCGTGTTGCACAGCACGATTTTAAAAGCAATGTATTTCTACTGGTAACGTGTTTCGTGCCTGCAGGCTGCAGCACGTCTTTTTCTCCGGTCGGGTCGTGGAAGACCGGAAGCTGTGTGGTTCAAATGCCGTGAGACTGGGTTGGGTGTGTGCACTGAATGATACGCACTGAGGCCTGATTATGCAATATTCTCACAAACATAGGCACAATATTATATAAGACATTTTAGACATCATTGCGGAATGAATCCGTCAGGGAGTTATTTAATTGGAACACAAATTTGAAAAAGTAACCTTTAAAAAAAATATTAATAGTTTGTCATATTATTTTTAAATACCCTTGTAAAATGTTTTTTTTATATTTCGAGAAATGTTCATAGGCTTGGCAGTACATTCTTTTTTATAAAACCTACTTTCTCTCTCTCTTTTTTAAAAATATACATATACAAATAGTGAAGGATCATGTAAAAAAAAAACTCTTAGATTTTTGTTGTTTTGAAGTGTCAACATTTCCTTCCTTTACAGCTTTCTTAATCTCTTTATTATCCTTCTCCAGGATGTTGGAAATAAAACCAATTGAGGGTTGTGCAACTCGACATAGTAAGATCTGCAGTTATTTGCATAATGAAACAATGCATGGGCCGCCTTGTTAAATGACGTAAACATGGACATTTATGATTGGAGGACACAAAAAACACGTGACTGTAAAATAACTTCTGTGCAAGTCTGAACTACTGTATTGTTTAAAATGATATCTTACAATGTTATGTTTTGAAGTGTTTTGTGAAGTCTCATGTCAATTATAATTACTTATCAGAAGTAGATTTAGGAAAGAAACACAGAAACATACAGAAACTCAAAAACAGACAGTGTCACCACTATGAAAGGATTTGTGACCTCTTTTTTGGCCTTTTCAAGCATTTATTTCTATTGTCATATCTTTTGGTTGTTCAAAGAGGTATTTGAAGGTTTAAATCCTAGATGCTAAATACAACCACTATCAATCTCTATTACAATTGTCTCCTTTTGTTTGATTGTCCTTGTCAGTTTCAAATGTCTGCATCTCCATCGGTGAGCAAACTCAGTTCTCTGATTGAGTTTCCTTTTCTTAAACTATTTACTGATCATTTTCCCTGACCGAAGCTAACTATCAATATTTGTTTAACTGTCTCTTGTTGTGTCTTCTTCTATTGCTATGCTATGTTTGTACAATTATTGTCCTTGCTTAATGTTTATGATTTACTCATATATATATTAACGAATAACAATGTCTTTTTTTTTTACCCATCTTGAGTAATAATAGGGATTTGATCCATACAAAAAATTAACATTTTCATAAAAATGTCCATTTCTAGAATACAAGCCTAGAACAATTTTAGAACTGAAATTTTACATTTCAATATTTTATCTTTGTTGACTTTAGAAGGCTGATGATGGTACACTAGGGGCCCATTGTATGTCCTTGTTGATCTGTCCCTGATCGTATATAACAATCACTACTTTTTATTTAGGTTGTTTAGATGGTTTTGGATCTAGGATCTGTTTTAAGAAATTGATGTCATTATACTCCACGTTTACCCTTTAAAATCATTTCAATATTCAATCAAATCTTGATACAATCTTTCTTTTATGTTGCTCTTTCTTCTTGTTCTGAGCAGAACACTTTTAAAGACAGCCTCTCTTTATAAACTTTAAAATAATCCAATGTTTTGATAACAAATTGTTTGAATATCTTTGTTACTACGGCCTTTTTTTGACTTTCGATTCCTTAAACAATGTATTTATAAAACGGGTTCAAATCGGGAGTCTACACATTTAAGGAACATGGCAAACGGTCAGGTATGCCGAGCTCTCAACAAAATGTTCCATTGTGGAATTTGTTTACTTTGAGTCACAAAACACTTGTGCAACACTTTTAATGAATATATTTAAGTATTGTGTATATTTCTTATCTCTAAAGATACATTTATAACCAAGTGTATAGCATAGACTTCTGTATAACACCAGTGCCGAATCAGTTTCTTATTCAGTTTGCTCCCAAAAAAAACACAACTTGTTTCTCTTTTTTAAAGTTTGTTGCCTATCCTCAAAATGTTCGCCTCATTGTTTACTACACAGAACTAATAATCCATAAATTATAAGCCATTCTAACTTCTTTGTTGCTAAAACTGGAAATGTGAAATCTTCACAACCTTCATGTTATTAACACAAAAACAAAAGGAAATCAAAAATATACAATACAAAGTTAATCAATCATTACCTCAAGCCTCTTCACACAAATGCGTTGAAGTCCCACCTTAATAGTGAAGTTGTGTCTCCGTTCAACAGAGCATACAGGACATATGTTCTTGTTATTAAAGTCGGGAGGAGCTCAGCTAAATTGGTGCATGGACGGAATGGAGTTCAACTGGCTCGACCAGAGACGGTAAAAGACGCATAACTCAAGTGTCAGGAGGAGGGATTAACAAAAATGCCAATAACATCCACAGGTTGCCTCAGCTGATGTGGCATCCAGTACAAATCCCATGCAGTGATTCTTTTGTGTGTGTGCCAACTGCTGGAACTCAGATTTGTTACCAAAGACAGCACTAAACTAAAAAAAGCACAGAACTGCACAAAGGCTGTTTCCATTAGTAAATATTAAGGTGCATCAGCCCATTCAGATCTGCGGCAACATTTAATGTGTTATTCATTGGCCTACACTATCCACTTCTTCTGGAAGTTTTATCGCAATCCTGCAGGCAAACAAACAACAAGCCAAACACATAACCTCCTTGGCGGAGACAGCAACCAAAAAACAAAACAGTATTGAGGGAGACTTTTTTTTTATTTATTGAAAGAGCAAAATATCATTTTGTGAGGAATGATTGTACATTGGTCTTTATCTTCTGCCCTCAACTTGGTCCAAATGGTCATGATAGCAAAACTGTGGTCCATTCCTGGCAAAAAAAAAGTGCTCAGGGTCCTTTCTAGTAGTCACAAGACTTTACTAAAAGACTCATTAAGACATTTGTTCAACAAAGTGTTTCCCTTTCTGCTAACATTTTGAGTAAATTCTAGACTATTTTACAGTAACTCCACACCCACATTAGCATTGATAATGTTCGGTCAGTTAATCCCAGACTGGAGTTGGTCAGATGAGGAGAGTGAAGGCCTTCTGGTGCTCTGGACCTTCCCTCAGGTAGTTGGAAATAAAGAAGCCACTCTGCTCACTCCTTATACTTCCTGTCAATGCAACGTCACATCTCTCCATCACTTCCCGTTTTTGACATTGAGCATTTTCTCCTGTGATAAAAAAAAAGAATGGAAACAAAGCTCGTCAAACACCTTTAAAACGACTAAATCATTTCTATACAGTTTCTATGTCGATCATAGTTAAAGAGCCTGTGACAGCCTCCCAACAACTGTTGCGCAATGAAATATTGGGCTACTAGTAATCTCGAACCGTCAGTTTAATAAAGAAGGTGCGATACCGTTCCGATAAATATCAATAATTTCGAACATCGCGGGGAAATTCCTTCGACTCACTTTGAAGTTTTGGGGGAAGCCGGAAGTGACGTCAATGCGGGAACGCTTCACTGTGCGGCGAGAGCCAAACACGGACAAAGTGTGTTGTCATGCGTAGAAATGGTGAATTACTGAGTTTAGGCACGTTAATAACGTTTTAATGAAGTTGACTACAGTATATTCATATTTGTCAGTGATTTCATGTCAATTCGGCGAACATAAACATAAATGATCGTGGTGAAGATGATGATTACATTCGGATTACAAATCGGTAGTGAGAGCTGCTGAATTTCCTCCCGTCGGATGTGATATAAAAACAAATCGATTATTTTGTAGTTGTAAACTCAAGTGGATGAAACTACATTTATCAGTGCTTTCATGTCAATTCGGCGAACATATGATACATTAAATGATCGTGAGGATGATGACAAATTGTTTGTCTGCATTTCCTGATGAGAAAACAAACCGATTTGTAGTACACCAACATGGATTAAACGTGTGTTTTTTTTACCACAATGTTGGGGAAATTAATGGATAAAATGCACGGATTATTATTATTATTCCCACTCCGATCGGGACACTAGGTCCACCGTTTCCCCGCAGCGAGGCTCCCCCCCGTTGACAGTTTACGTGGGCTGGGTGCAGTGGCGGACTGGCCATCGGGACGAATCCCGATGGGCCGGTACCGAAGTGGGCCGGTCGGATAAGTCACTAGCACATCCCCCACTCCCCCCGTTGACAACTTACTAGCGGTACCGAAGTGGGCCAGTCGAGAGTCCCGGGCTGATTTTTAGTCCCAGTCCACCACTGGCTACATGACCGTATGATCGCCCATATTGACGCACCTAATTCCTAAACTTCTAACAGATACAACATAAACCGATCCTTCAGCCTCTATGAGCTCTCAGACACGTTCAAAATTAAACCGTCATCGCTGTCTGAGCTTGCTGCTGTGTGCGCCATCGTGCGTTTACATCAGGTTTGCATGCAGATGCTGGTATCCTGAACGGTGCAGCTGGAGCGCTGTGCCCGCAATGACGTCACACATCATTTGGCGGGACTTGAAGAATCCCCGAGAAGATCCAGAAAATGGTCAACATTGAAGGCAGATTAATGGTTATCAAAGTACAAATATCCAAAATCAGTTCAGTAACGATTTCATGGGGACAATATTTACTAAAGATGATGGGTTTGGATGCTGGGGGAAACCCGTGTCACAGGCTCTTTAAGACCTACTGTTAGCTTGTACACATTTGGCAAAAAAACCTTCAAAACCGTACTTTGATCATGGTCTCCAGCTTGATGGCGTCAGCAGCAAACTTGCGAATGCCATCGGACAGTTTCTCCGTGGCCATCTGGTCCTCGTTGTGCTGCCAGCGGTAATCCTTCTCATCCAGGTGGATCTTCTCCAGATCAGAGGCCTTTGCTGTAAACAAACCATCAGAGTCAAACATTTCTGTATCTAAGATTAAGCCGTTGACGTGTCATGTGAAACATTTTGAATTCCATCTCGTCTCAGTTTTCGGAGATGACTCTTTAAGAATAACACCATTAACCTGCTAGACAAAAGGTTGACATACAGGGAAGACTTTTTAAATAGGCACCATTATTTTTATGAACACAGGGTGCAGACAGTACAAAGAACATCATGCAAATATGTATTTCATAATAACAAAAGTAAAGCTGCACATTTTGAAGCAGAAGTCGACTTTGATACTTCCATTTTATTATTTGTTTTTAAAGAAATAGGTATAACAGCTGCAGTGGCCAGAACCCCAAATTAGACTGCAATAGTTTCCTGAATATCCATGCACAATGAAAATAAAGCTGGGTAACGATAATAGCAGCATCTAGCAGAGGCAGCCTTTGGACCCCAGACAGTACCTTTTTCCACTTTGAGCATCTCAGTGACAGTGCTGTGGTCCTGGCTGAGCTCTGCCAGCAGGCTGGGGGAGATGGTGAGCAGATCGCAGCCTGCCAGGGCCTTAACCTGCCCCGTGTTCCTGAAGGAGGCGCCCATCACCACAGTGCTGTAGTCAAACTTCTTGTAATAGTTAAAAATCTGGGTCACACTCAGTACACCTAGGGAAGAAAAAGAGAGAACATTTTAAAGCTCAAATTCATCAGATTGTACACATGCCAGCACCTGTGGTGTCAGACTTAATGAGCAGTTCCTCAAAGTAAAGTCCAGGCTATTCGAAGTTTAAAACAGAAGGATGTTACCTCAGGAATACTATTTTTAATTCTGCTGTTCCTCCTTTTGTTTTGTTTTTTGATAAGATCCTACATGGCGGTGAAGCGATATACTTCTGTGCACCATCAGGATTCCCATAACAGTCAAAAATCTGATGACTTGATTAAACTCTAACAACTGATTGGCTCAAATAAATGGAAAAAGGGAAAATAACTCTGAATTAGCACATTTGTAATGATTAAAAAAAGAGCATTTATAGAGTTTAGACTGTGAAGTTGATTTCCCTCAAAAATACTATACACTGATTTACAGATGCCTCTTTCTCGGAACCAAAGCGTCACATGACACAAAAGTTGTAATTCCACAGCTTAAACAAACGGCTTCAATACTCTGTGCACCTTTGACATATTTTCACTTGAATGCAACGTTCATACACTGACAGCCTTTGTTACCTGGGTCTTCCTGTGGCTCGTAGCTCTTGCGGCCTGTACTCTCCTTGTACCAGTCGAGGATGCGCCCCACGAAGGGTGATATGAGCGTGACCTTTGCTTCTGCACAGGCCACAGCCTGAGCAAAGGAGAACAGCAGGGTCATGTTGCAGTGAACACCGTGCTTCTCCTCCAGTTCCCTGCACGGAAAATAAAAAATACACTCAGGAAACAAGCCGTCATGCATTCTTTCTTTGCCTGACATTTCAACCAGAATATGAAAACATGAGACTATAGGCGCATTCACACTGCGGTACTTTTCCCACAAAAGGTTCATGCGAACTTAGTTCATGATCGCATTCACACCAAAAAGAGCCGGTACTAAAAGTAGTTCATGCGAACCTTTTTACCCCCTCGAAAGTCCCTGCTAGAGAGCAGGGACTTTCGAGCGGCTCTTTTGTGAGAAAAGAGCTATATTTCTGATTGGCTGGGCGAATTGCAAACCACGCCCCGTAAAACTCCCAAAGAGTTTTGTATTAGCATTATTAGCATTAGCATTAGCCCAGCGCAGAAACGCAGAGAGACTAACTTATGGCAACACAAAATAAAACATGGGAGCGGTGGAGATGAGGAGGTGTCGGCGTTCTGGCGATTTACTCGGAAGGCTTCAGTAGAAGCTGCTGGGACTCCCAGCAGCTTCTGCTGGGAGTCCCAGCAGCTTCTACTGAAGCCAGTCCCCAACTCCGGGGACTTCCGGCCGGGGACTTCGGGTGGCAGTATACGCCGTGAAGTGGTTTGCGGCCTGCCAGTAAACACAAAGCAGAAGAAGAAGTACCGTCAGCGGCTTCATTTGCCTAATCCACCCCCAGGAACTTTTTCCGGTGTGAACGCGATCTGAACTAAGTTCGCATGAACCTTTGTGGGAAAAGTACCGCAGTGTGAATGCGCCTTATGGTTTGATTATACTGCAGTCTTTTTGTTAAGAGAAATTAAAGGGTTAAACATGTGCAATCAAATTGAGAAAGTGCAGTTAATAGAGATACAGGTTTTGATTTAGGTAGAAGTGTAGATTTTTGTAGTAACACTCAGGAATTACAGTGATGTGTAGAAGTCCTTAAGAAATGCCTCATGAAGTTGCCCTATTGCGCATGTAAAAATGAAATGTTCTTTCATAGGGATTTCCTGATCAGATCTAAAAGATCGTAAGTGTCACCAAGCAAAGCTTTTTTTTTAATCTTGCAGAAACTTGTGCAAAAGATGTATTTTAATTAACGCAATTATTCAAATGTAAAAGATGTCAAGCACTGAGCAATAAGCCTAATTTCTTTGGTACGTCAACAGCTTTCATAATGCATAACAGCAAAGGTATGCATTTTCCACTCAGCAGTGTCATAAATGTCTGTTCATAAAGCCGACACCCTGCAACAATCTGCCTGGAATCACTCTGCACGTCATGTGGTTTCTTTTATTTCTGAAACCTACTGAGAACCCAGTAATTATTTTTAAAGAAAACATGAGTATGGCATTGAAAGAGTACATAAAAGAACAAGTTCTACCACTATGCAAACAAATAAAAGATGCCTCGCAGTTTAGTGCTGTATTTGGGGGCTTGCTTGATATGTTTGTATAAGCACTTATTATAATTTTGTATGTGTTGTTTGGGTTTCTTTTTCTTTATTTTAATAAACTTTTTGTTAGAGGAGAATTAAATTGGTTAGCGTACCTAAACACAGGGTATATGCAGGAATCCTGAAGTCAAATTTAATACCTTTTTTAAGACCCTTTCCATACATTTTAAGACCTCATCGCAACTTCGCTCTGACGTCATCACCCTCACACATTTGTAATATGTTTACAAAAAACGATATGTTAAGACTTTTCTCGTTCTTAATATAGACTATATTTAGGGTCGATATGTGTTGACCTTACTTTAAAATAGAAGATCTCTGTGACCGGATATAGTTTGGCTTAGACCCCGACCCCACGAGGACGCATACAGTAAAACGCAAACGCAAAAAAGTCTTCCTTTCAAGCGCATTCGATTCATTAATGTGTCCGTTCACACCAGACCGCTGGAAATGCTGGAAACGCTGTAGTACATATGCCAGGCCTGTAAGTGGCGCTGCTGCTGCCACAAAATACACCAAAAGCAGCTTAGAAGACCCCGGAGCATGGTTGTCATAGTTGCCCTTCTGTTTATTCTCCGTGGTGGACGGCGTGTTCTCCTGCTGTATATCTCTCAGGTAGTCCACCAGCAGATAAACCCCCCCCCCCCCCCCCCCCCCCACAGAGCGGAGCAAGGCAACGAAACTTAAAATAAGAAGCAGCATTTTATGGCACGCTATGCATGGGGACACCTTGAGGGGGTTTCCCGACATGTTGTTTCAGTAAATTAAAGGGTGTTTCATGTTGTCGTTGCTGTGGACCTTCTTAATACCTTGGAACATGCCGTTTAATACTTTTTAATAGCCTTAATTTTCGCTAAATTGATTCATCAACTTTTAATACTTTTTAAGACCCCGCGGACACCCTGTAAACATTATAAAAAAAACTTTTAACATCATACATTAGTAAAACACAGTAAACTGAGACGGACAATACAAGTGGTAGGCGAACATAGTTAACATTTCACGCTCACCTGCCGGCCTGGATCCCTTCCCATGTGGACGACAGCTTGATGAGCACACGCTCCTTGCCGATGCCTGCTTCTTCATAGAGAGCGATGATCCTCAGGGCTTTGGCAACCATTTCCTCTTTATCGAAAGATAATCTGTTAGATAAAGAGAAAGATACAGCCATTCATAATTGAAAAGTAATAATATATTGAACATACAGCAGTGGCTCGGAGGGGAGGTTTGATCCCTGGCTCCAAACGGTTAGCCCATTGTCTAACATGGCATTGAGTGTGAATGTGCTTTATAAATGCCATCTAAATTTGACTGCATTTACTCAAATCAGCATTAAGGAATGTATTATAGGTTGTGCTGCAAAATGTACCACACAAGTTCTCCAAGCAATTGTTTTTCCTCAAGGAAAAAATGACTTTAAGATTTTACCAATTATTGATCAGTAATGCGGATGCAGACTGATTTTAATTTAAAGACATGAAATATAATGTTATGAGGGACAATGTAAGTATTCTGCTCCTAGTACTAGACTCCTGGCACTAGGATGGGTTAAAAGCAGAGAACAAATTCACTGTGTGTGCGCGCTGTGTGCTCTACATGTGTGACCATTAAAGAGGGTTTCATCCCTCCCAATTCTATACTATATTGTGTAACGATATACCAGTGGACAGCTTTTTATTGTAAAGGGATTACCTATAATCCTCCAAGAAAGTCAACATGAAATAAAAGTAAACACGTTTTTCACATTAGAGTGATGACGTAATAAACAACATTGTCACGAATTACCTGATGTATGCACGCACTTTAGGCCTCCCTCAAAGTGTTACTTTCAAAGTACAATTGACATTTGGGAACCCTCTTGTGACATGTTTGCACTAACCTGGCATCCACCTCAGTGGAGACTCTGCCTGGGACCTTCTTCAGGATCTCTAGCCCGAAACTCACAAACAGCTTGTCCATGGTGTTGGCTACCTGCTCATCTTCAGTTCTGGACAGAAAAGGAGACAATACCAAGTTGGTTAACTTAAAGTCAGAGGGACACAACAAAAAAGGGAATTGTAGAAATTATCTTAAAACCTGCAATCTTCAACTTTTGAAAATGTAAAATATTAATTTTGACACATCAGTTCAAAGAGGTCTGACTGACTTTAAAAAGTAGTGTAGGAACCCCATAAAACACATTTAAAACAAATGGAAAAACTGAAACGTTTTTAAATGTGTTAAATTTCACTTGTTACATGAGTCAAAGAATTACATTTATCAATCTCTGAGCAGTTGCAAATTAAGGAAGTTTGTCAACACCTTGCACAAAGAAAGTATGTACTTTGCATAATCTGCAAAACCACATCAAAAGTTCCCTTTTTTAAGTAAATGACGCATATGTTACAGGCTTCTAAAATACAGGTTAACCAGATGTTAACTAGACTACCTCTGAAGTAATCCATAAACCTTTCAAGTAGAGGTTGGTTCGATTCTAAGGTGTTTGGTTCAGTTCTTAGTTTTTCCTGACATCTTACCCGCCGATGGCGATGCCATATTTAATGGCCTGATCCACCAGGTGCTGGTAGGCTGGCATCTTGGCAGCAGCCAGGATCAGAGACGGGTTGGTAGTGGCATCTTGAGGCTTGTACTCTTCAATGGCTGCAAGACAAGTAGAGAGAAAATGGCTGAAGTGACACACAGATCCACAATGAGGCAGAGAAACTCCAAGGATAGACTCACTGTAGATGTCCTAATAATTCAAAACAGATATATTAAAGTTAAAACACGGCAAAGCTGTCCAAAGGTCCCTTACAAAATCCCAAAACACTATTTACAATTACAAACCTAAGAGTTAAAAGGACTGTCTTCAAGACACTAAATAAACAAAAATCTTAAAAAAGAGTAAGGGATTAAAAATTGTGGATTAAATACAACTCACAGATTCCCTTGAAACCCTGAAACAACATAGTGCTGCTGTCAGATAAAAAAAGAATGGCGCCATCTATTGCATAGAAATATTTGTGTTACCATCCTCCAAAACCAACCTATTCAGAGTCTGAAGCACATTCAGTGGGAGTGGGAGTATTCATTAATGTCTGTTAGTCTTTTTTTATTTCCAAAGGCAGCGTATATGCTGCTGCTCATGCTCAGTAAGAATACATAGTTCAAACTGCTAACATAATATTGGAAAAACAAGCTAAAGGAATCCTTGGTGCTGAAAAATCTTAGCACCAAAAATAGTTAAATAATGTTAAGGGTAATTAAGGGTCTAATAAGCAAGTAAGTGTAATGTATTCCATAATCTCCACTTTAGAAACATCCAGTTGTAGTTTACAGGACTGACCAGCAGATTTAAATTTGATATGTGTGAGAAGCTTTTTCATGATGCACGCAGGTTTTATGTCAGTACTCCCTGTTGCCAGCTTTTCAGGCCAAGAACAAAGCCTGTCTCTGTTATAGGGCCAGCTATCTTTCAACCCCCACTTCAAAAAAAAGAAGATTAGATGCATCCGCAGGTCAGCAGGTTTGGACTGAATACTTGTGACCATCAGTTCAAGAAACAAAGAAAGTTTGCTGATTACAAAAGTTTTTCTAAACATAGTCGGGTGCCTCTAACACCTGTGTCATTATTTATTTTCTAATAGCCACCCCGAATATATTTCCACTGACAATACAGGTCATCATTTGGGCAAATAAAGTATTAAGTTATGCTAGAAAGCTTAAAAAAAAAAAAAAAAAAAAAAAAAACTGTAAATATGATGTCACTAGTGATGACTTTTTTGTGCAAGTTGACAAAATGTGTAGTTTAGAATGAGGAGTTCATCGTTACAAGCCCTAATTTATTTGTCTATCAACAATGTGCACAACTATATTCAGATGACACAACTGCTAATGAATTGGACTATCGAACTTTATTCTCAAAATAACTTGGAAAGACTTCAAAAACATTCACGTTCGTGTGTCACCAGCACAAAGCAGTTTTAAACGGTTCTTCAAGGAGCCTAATCCCTTACTCTCTTTAAACCATCAATAACTGTGCAGTAGGGGTGCAACAACTAATCGACTTAATCGATTACCAAATTAGTTGCCAACTAATTCAGTCGTCGATTCGTTGGTGACGTCATCACGTGCGTTTTACGCGCCGTTAAGCTACAACGTTATTGGTACTGGAGACATTTAAAAAATATATGTCATGTATTATTGATACAAAAACATTATATCGCAGTCTTCGTGTGGCCAGCTCGTTTATAATATGTAAAAAGACAAACAAATGCGTCTATGATGTATTTTCGATCAGACGAGATCTCTCCCTGGTCTGTGTGCGAGGGGGCGGGGCAGTTTACACACATGCGGCTGCTACATGTAGCAACACACTGCGGAGGTGGCGGAGAGAACGCCGCTCCGAGGTGTGGTTAAACTTTACCCATCTCGTTGCTCGTTGCCAAAAGTGCAATAAGAGTTTAGCATGTAAGGGCGGTAACACGAGCAATTTGTCTAAACATTTAGCAAAAGTGCTCCACATCCAGACGGAGGAATGCACCAGGTTCCACTGTCTTTCTAGTAGCTCTGTAGCCCCATCCACGAGTAACGTTTCCACGTCAGGTGTTCTGTATGCTAGCAGCAACACACGGAGTTAACTACATTATATAAACATGGGGTAATGATTTGAGGTAACTGAATTAGTTAGTTTGTTAAAGTTTCAGCTATTCTGTTTACAATTCTGTTATCACATTATTTATTATTTGCCAAAACACTGTTGTTTCTTTTGATGTGAAATATTATTTATTTAATTTAAATGAAAAGCAATGTTCATTTTGTAAACAATTTGTTTAGTTAATTTAATAATATGTATTTTTTAATCAAGTATTCATCTTTATTGTCTTCATTGTTAGTTCCCACGTGCCTAAAACAACCTCAAGCTAAATCTAAAAGTTGATGGCTAAATAAGAGCGTTTGAGAAATTGTGCAAGGCATAATAGTCCGAATAGTCGATTAATCGTTTCATTAATCGATAGATTAATCGACTATCAAATTAGTCGTTTGTTGCAGCCCTACTGTGCAGGCTAATCAGTTACCATGTAGTCCTGTGCTAGATTTCACAAGTGCCCCCCCTCCATTTACTTTCAAGCTTCTCTCAAGAACATTCTTCCCAACCAGTTGCATATAAGTGAAGCAAGGTTGTTTCAACAAGTTCTTGGAATTCTTATGTGATGCTTCTTGTTAAATATGACTGAACTTGCCAGTGAAACCTGAGAAATCCTACAATATTCATGTGGATTTTTAAGCAAAGCCAATGGTTTCAGTGATAACTCGATTAGTTTTGAGAGATGCATTTGATTAGACAAATTGCAACTAATTATTATTTACTATGGCTAGTTTTCTTATTTGCTTTCAGTTCATCAAAAATGACAGACGTTGTAAAAAATAGATAACCAGGTTCTGTTCCATTATATATATATATATATCACATCATTATTTGACTGCGTCTATTTCGTGTATGCATGCCTCAATACAGAATCACTCTTTTGTCTAAATTTAAAAGAGTAATTGAATGGTGACACATTTAAAAATGTCTACGCAAACAGCCAGCACTCCTGCAGTGTAACCAGAGCAGCTTTATCAGCCTGCTCAGTCACGCCTGGCGGACAGACCAGTTCTGTCATGTCATCCTGAGTCTGCAAACTCTGGATGAGGAACTGAGGAAATCTGGTTTGCAAAACAATGCATTTGTATTACGGCAAACAGTTCCTCATTGTGGTCCATTGAGCAAGGTGAACTTTTGCTCTGCCGCATGAAAGAGACTAACGAGGAAGGGCAACACATACCCTTTACACCCTGTTGCTGAGTTACTATGCTTACTCCGGGAACACACTGTCATCATAACCTAGTTGTATTGTGTACACAATACACAAAAGTTGAATAAGTGCAAATTGTTGAAAAGTGTTTCTTTTGGGAAGTTGCTAATGCAAACAAAATACATGCATATTTGATTGAATTAGAAAACACGTCACGTCAGTAACTAGAGTTTCTGCTAGTGTTGCTAAAGTAGCCAACAGCTACTGCCTAATAGGTAACAGTAATAAGTAATCGGCTTATAAGATTGTGAACTATAGCAGTGACAGTTGTAAAACCTACTGGGAGTTAGTTAGCTGGACAGTTAGCTGGCTAACATTAACCCTTCGGTGTAAATGAATTACTACTGATGCTAACATTTGCCGCTCCCACTTGACATGGCCGTCATTCACATTATAGCTGCATCTTTCCTGCTCAGATAGTTAGCATGCTAACCAAGCTAACAATAGCATGTCACTAATAACAGGGGTTATCTCACCGTTAAAGTCTCCAGTGTCTGCCACCACTACAGTGTGTTTCTTCAGCTGGTTCAGTGCGGACTCCATCTTTCTTCGTTTGTCTGGTGACACAGAGGACATCATGAACAGAGAATGGGACCCTTTTATACACAGAAAGCACGTGAGAGCAGGCGGAATATCAGCCAGGCGGGAGCGCGCAACACAAGAGAGGGGAACGCGCTCAGGACACGGGAACGCGCTCAGGACAGATAACACTAGTAAAGGAACTCGCGCAGAAACAAGGAATAAATCCCCATCTCTCTAAGAAAGAAACATTCAGAAATATGAGTCTTGACAAATGTGACTTATCACGGATGAAAGATGTAGCTATGTTGCCTTAGTCTTGTATTATACAAGTTCCATATGGAAGATGCAGAAATACTACTCTCTTTACGTCTACAAAAGTATCAGTATCAGTTGTTGTTGTTGTTGTTGTTGTTGTTGTTGTTGTTGTTGCAGCTGATAAAGCAGATGAATAGAGAAAGTAAAATACAGAAATAATAAGACTTTAGCATGAGATAGTGCCTAGTATTAGGTGAAACTTAGTAATCAATTATAACATTATGCATGGTAAAGTATAGCAATAAAACATAATATTGAATAGAATAGAATACCATGTAGGCTACGAACAGTATTGTATAGGTATAATAGGGTAATATAGTCAAATGTATTTAATGGTGCTTTAATATCTAAGCACTGCTTTGTCGCAGCTGTTACTACAAGGTTGTTTAATTCATTATAATAAATCATGATTTATTAGTTGATATTGTTTTGTATTAATAATCTGAATCTGCAAATTAACTTATATTATTAAATATGATTTAATGTAGTACAACAAATACTAACCGACCAAATGTATGGAGAACAAGTGTAAAGTTACCCAAGTAAAGTACAAGTATGATGAAGTATCTCAAAATTGTTTTTAAGTGTAGGTACTTTCCACTATACCTAATTTAACTACAATATGAGCCGAGGTAACGCATGGTGACTGATGTATTTAGCAAAACTAGTGTGAAAATACTTCTTTACAAGTAAAAGTCTTGATTTTGAAATTGTATATATTTATATAAATATATGTGTGTGTGTATATGTCCGCATCGGTAGCCTGTTATTGTCTCATTATACCGCACTGTGAATGAATTAAATATATAAGTCATCATGAACACATCTGTCCATCAGACAGAGGGCTGCTGTGCCTGCTGTCATCATTAATGGACGTCTCTTTAAAATGACCGCTCAGAGGAGAGGAGTTCTCATTTCTCTAACCACCTGCTGCTCTCCATAGATATATATAAACACTAGATGGCTCACACGCGCTGCTGGCCAATGGAGACCGACGTTGCCACTTGGCCGCCATCTTGCTACAGGCAGTGCTCTCATTCATAACATTATGGTTTACTATTTAAATAACCATAGCTTGCTCAATTTTCAACCGATTTTCAAACGGTTTGGTTTTTTATAAACATCAAAGATGTAGTTATGATACTGCATACTTATAATCATGGACTTTCATATGAAAATAACATTAATCAGATAAAGCAATAGCTATACACACACACACAAGGTATTTATATTAAATATTTGCCGGTGTATATATTTCCATTTATTTTATTATATTGTCAATATTTAAAATAAATTATAAATAAAATTAAAATACATTTATATTTTATATATAAAAATCGGTCTCATGTTACCACTCTGTAAACCAAGAGTTGTTAATTGAGCAATGCCTTAGCTTGAAGAACAGGGACACAACTAATGACAATAGCATATGTTGGTATATTATTTAGATATTCACACCTTTATCAGAAGAACCAAACCAACATAAAATGTGCTCACATACAGGCCAGTTCTGTCTAATTTATCACAATTATTTTTGACATGAGATCTTATCATCCTAGTTTTGTATTTAGTTTCTAGATTTGTAAACAAATCCAGAACCTTTGAAATATGTTATTGAAAAAAGACCAAGAATAATATAAACTGTACCATGTGTCCTTCTGTAGTCCATTTGTGGTTTGTCTTGACTCACCCCGGCTGATATATCACAAAATCCACTGTTTAAATTGTTCCCTATATTGCCCCTATGCCCCTGTAAGGTGTCCTTGGGTGTTATGAAAGGCGGCCCCCCCAACATAAATGTATTATTATTATTAAGAAGAACAACTTGGTGTGGTGTGGAGGGGATGTAGGAAGCAGGAGCAGGTGGGGAGAGATGGGGCTTCAAGGTTCAAGGTTATTTGTTTTAAATGTGTCTTGCACACAATAAAATAAAATACAGTATACCACAAAACCAATAAGACACACAGTGACACATGGCACACTAACAATCAATCATCGTCCAGCCTCAGCTTTGGTATTCTTTCACAACCATGTTATTGGTTTATTAGACTGAGCAAACATAAACATATGTGGTGATCCCACGGGTTCTTGTTTGCAGACAGCGGCGATTGGAGCATCCGTAGGCTGCACAAAAGTCCGGCATAGTCAGGTACTTCTGTAAACACAAAGCCAGCAAATTCCTGTATCATAATGCAAGATGTTTTTAACAAGCCAAACCACTTGGAAGAAATCATGTGTAACTTAAGTTATGTTGAAAAGAAAGAGCAGTTCTGCCTCTCCCACTGGTGTAAAGTTGCTGGGTGAACTTTGTAATACTAGGTCTCACTGACAGCCTCTTGTTATTAGCCAGCTAATAAATACAACCACATACACAAAGAAAAGCTTCAATTTCAACATGTCCAAGCATCCTGTATCATAGCCATGCTAATAATGTTTATAATAAACCAAACCGTTTGTAAATCAGTCAAGATTTCAGCGAGTTAAGAGTATTTTTGTGCAGATCACTCACCTTACAACAGCTACCATAACGCGAATCAGAGTAACTGTTGACTGTAGCAAGATGGCGGCCAGTCAGCTACGCTGGAAAATCTCCCATGAGCCATCTAGTGTTTATATATATCTATGCTGCTCTCCACTCCTCTCTCCTCGGTTCCCCTCCTCAGTCCTCCGCTCGCATCTCCTGTGGGCGGCACCAGGGGCCCTTCTCACTTCTCTTATTTTTAATTTCCTCGCTCCTCGGTCTCACCGGAAGTTGATTTGTCTGCGCCATCTTGAGTAGCGTCCCAATGGCCTTGTTTTTGCCGGAGGACCGAGTAGCGAGGAGCTATAACCGAGGAACCACCAGACCAGAGCCCTTATCTCTCTATGGCTCTGCACCAGACCATCCTTCGATGAAATCCTCAGACACTCGCCCCGCCCCCTTACTGTGTATCGCTCACTGATTGGACGATGCAGTGCATGCACTGATCTGATGCTTCTTGACATGAGAGCAGTTTCCCAGCGGAGTGAAGAAAATACATGAACCTCACGAGAGTCACTCCTCAGTTTATACCGTGTTTTGTTTCAATTAATGTATCATTTAGTTACAAATATGTGATATATCTGAACAACAAAGTGGTCAAAAATCATTTTATTCATTTTTTGGAAACATTTTCATGATCGCTTTTTTCGTTTTACATTTTCATTTATTGTCATTTCCATTCAGTCAGTCATTAAGTGCTATTTAAAATGTTAATTTGCTACATATCCAAACAAACAAAGTGTGCAATCCAATGAATGTTAATCTAACTTTGATAGATAACATATCTCTTTTTCTTCTCTGAATTATTTTATTTATTTTGTGCACTCTAATCAATATTAATCCAACTAATGTTCGTTTATACATTTTAAGAATGGCGTTTATCTTTTTTGAGAATTAGTTCTTATTTCATTTTATTTATTTGGGTCTACAACAGATGATACAAATGTTTGTGTCAGTAAATGTGTACTAATAGAGGCGGGGGTGTGTGTGGAAGGCCCAATCCCAAACCACTCCCTCGACCCTACCCCTCCGTGACGGAGTGAACTCCTTCTGTAGCCACACTCGCAGCTCAACGAGGCTCCCTCCTGTCAGATGGAGGGAGTAAATACAGCAGCAAGCTTTGGGACAAACTCCCCTCTCTACGGCAGAAACAGGAAATGCCGTAACTGTATCTAACAACGGTTTCAAATCAGCATGTCTTTGACAAAAAATGTAGATTAGTAACTCAAATAAAATGTCAAACATCTTTCATTGTGTTACTTTTTTGTAAAGCTCTTTTAGTTTTACACCTGATGTTTACAAGCTTCTTAGTTTTTGCAACAGTCTGTAAATATACACACATTTATAATAAAATGCACACATGTACCTTTTTCTAGACTAAACACAGGTATGATCCTAAGTTAAAACATATGAGGTTATCATGAGGTTGCTAACATCACAGTTTATCAGTGGATGTTTGCTGGAACTACTTGTAAACAGCTTGTTTCCTGACGGACACACACAACGTTGAGACGGGTCAGGTAGAGACCGGTCTCAAGTCAGCACCGATGCAGACTCGCTGTTTGAGGGCTTAAGCCCACTCCAACTCCACACCGCTCCACACTCGTTGCTTTGGAACAGCCCTTAATATGGCGGACCCTCCGCGTGAACGCGCAAACGGAGGGGTAGGGTGTAGGGGTAGGGTGTAGGGGGCGGTTTGGGAATGGGCCGAAATAACGGGGACAGAGCTGGCTGCTGTCAGACGATCAGCTGTGCAGCGTCATCACAAACGGACGTCGCTTCACGTGACGCTCCGGAGGAAAGGATGTCCCATTGCTCTCATTTCCCTGCTTCTCGTGGTTTCCTTAGAGGCTTCTCAATACTCAAATTTCCCCTCCTCAACTCCTCGACTCCTCGGTCCTCCGGTAGTGACCCGGAAATGAATTTCAGCACGCCATTTTGAAGGACGTCTCATTTCTCTAAATGCACACCGAGGACCGAGGATCGAGCGTCGAGGAGGCTCTCTGGAGGAGCTCTAACCGAGGATACACTGATGGTTCCTCCACGGCTCCTCCGCGGATGCATTTCCGGGAACGGTGGACGCGTGACGCACGGCCGGATTTATCTCAGCCAATGACAGCTCTGCATGCATCACCTGGATATTATTTTAGAAACTGCTCTCATCGCAACGCGATGTTTACAGTGAGAACAGCTGTGAGGCCCGTGCAGAAAGCAAAGCAGTGTGTAAAATATATATCACTCAGTATAACAGACCTACTCTCTTTATTTGCTTTAGTTTAGTAGATACAAAGAGTCGATATTTTTCTAAGACCATTTAGTGCTTCACATAATAAAATACACAACGGCTGTAGCCTGATTATGCTTTAGGAGCTGTAGGTGTGTGTGGTACAGTGTGTAGGTGTGTGTGTGGTACAGTGTGTAGGTGTGTGTGTGGTACAGTGTGCAGGTGCGTGTTGTACAGTGTGCAGGTGCGTGTTGTACAGTGTGCAGATGCGGCGGACAGACAGGTCTCAGTTGGTTTGGTGTCCTCTGCTTACTTTTAATACTTGCAAATACAACTTTTGGCCCGTAATTTCAATTCCCCATTTCAGCGACCAGAGAGAGGGGGGGATAGCCTATATCTGATTGTGTTATGTTATTATGAGAGCGCTCTCATACTTTAAATTACATATATTTATATAAATATATTTGTGTGTGTGTGTCCGCATCTGTAGCCTGTTATTGTCTCATTATACCGCACTCTCAATGAATTCAAAGTAAATATGTGGGGGAACAATGTTCAGATGATCTAACAGAGATGATAAAATATGAGAAAACACTCGACAGCTGATGCAGCTGTTGCCACGTAATAATGAACGGACGTCGCTTTAATATGACCGCTCAGAGGAGAGGAGTTCTCATTTCTTTAAACGTCTGCTGCTTCCCCTCCTCTCTCCTCGTTTCCCCTCCTCGGTCCTCCGCTCGCATCTCCTGTGGGCGGGACTAAGTCTCGAGGAGGGGAGTCGAGGATGGGACATTTAAGAATTGAGAAGCCTCTCTTGCGTCTCTCCATGCTTCCCTGGTGGGAGGGACTAGTAGCAGGGAAACGACGCAAATGAGGGACGCAAGTAATCCATTTAACCGAAGTGAGAAGGGCCCCAAGTCTCGAGGAGGGGAGTCGAGGATAGGAGTCGAGGAGGGGAAATTTGAGTATTGAGAAACCTCTCTTGTGTTTCTCCTCCCCTGCCCGGCTGTTTCTCGTCTCGTGATTACCCCTCCCTGTATTTAGTCTTGTCTCTTCCTGTGTTCGGTGTTGGTTCATTATTTGTCGTTCATGTCTCCCTTCATGTTGGTCACAGTCACCTTTGGTTTGGATGCTACCTCGTGCCTCATGGATTCTTGTTTTGTTCAGCTTTTGTAAATAAAGCTCGCCTTTTTGTTTCCTTTTGAAACCTGCTTCCTCCTCAATCTGCATTTGGGTCCTATTTTTCCCCAACCCTGACACTTTGAAAAGCATTTGTACAAAGCTTATTGAAGACATTAAGTACCCTTCTTAAACCTACATAACTGCCATGCAATAAGAGTTAAACTACTCTGTTGATAACCGAATATTACATAAAAAGTTTAATATGTGATATATTTAATAACACAAGGGAACAGAGTCTGCTAATCGTGTGCCATTGTATTATGTGATGTAGCTTGCTTGATTATCTCAATAACTGTTCCTTGCCACCTGTTCTTAAAATATCTTCTTGCCCTCCAGTTATAGCCACTTGAACATGACTTAATTTTGCAATAAGTTATGGGAACAATTTCATTTAAGGAACCATTTGCTGTAATTGCCTTGCTCGCCTTTCAGCGTATGTGCCATTATTAAAACACCATACTTCAACCCTCAGGCTTTAGCAGTAGAATAATACTGTCATTTACTCCATTACCAACCTTAGGTCTTCTTTACCTCACAGTTATCATTTGTTATAGAATCCATAACCTAATTGCAAAGAGCTTCATATGTTTCCTTGTGAGAACACCTTCCTTTGACAAACTCTCCGCCCTGAGGTTAAAATAAACAAAAACCTACATCACTGAGGTTAAGACACATTAACTATGTGTGCTCTCTTCTTTGTTTTCTGTTTACTTATTAATTGATTTGGTAGAAATTCAGATTTGTTTTACGATAACATATTTCTACACTATTTACTGAATATCTGACTACCTCCTCCACTGTTGCTCGATATGCACAATATGACGGCCCCGGGGCCTCCGTCTGTGTGTGTGTTGTATCGGTGTCGGTGTGTGTGTTGTGTCGGTGTGTTGTATTGGTGTGTTCTATCGGTGTGTTGTATCGGTGTGTGTGTTGTGTCGGTGTGTGTGTGTGTTGCAGGTTCCTGGTGGGGGAAGGCAGTTGGGTCCTGTCTCCAGGTTGCAGAAGCCCTGAATGCTCCATCTATTGTAGTTCAGGTGCTCTGATGCAGCGGCATGTTTTCCAGTCCCAGGTGTAGCTTTTGATCTTGGCCATAATAATAGAATAACCCAATTCTGTAAATAAAGTTATTATCCATGATGTATTTAGTCCAGCATTCTTTGCATCTCGAGTACCACAACCTTGTACACACAGTAACAATATCATACATCTCAACAATTAATGAATGGATTGTCATTCAATTTGGAGCAAACATCTCCAGCATCAGCTTGAATTGCATTTATTTCAATCATTTGCAACTGTTTAGTTTAGCGCCATCATAATTTATCTAACTCTTTTGTTTATGACTTAGTAATGGCAAAATGAATGACATTCCCATCAGCTTCAGCTGTAGTTAGTGTTTAACGGGAATGTCATTAATGAATTAAGAGTTAGATAAATATGTCCATATGACAACATACTTAGACGAAGCCATCAGCATGTTATCACTGGGGTGGTAATGCGACATTTACTCTTTGTAATGGGTTGTAACATTTTCCTCTGTATTCTCAAATATAACAAACACAATGAAAAAGTAAAGAACACAAGTATTTGACAGCAAACACAGAACTGTGTGAAAACATTGACAAAAGTGTAGTAAATACATGTTTACAAACCAGTAACGAGGAGATGGCTGTCTTCCAATCCAAACTCACGGATATGTTTAACACCATAAGCTAATAGTCAATCACAAGCCACAGGAAACGTCACAGGTCCTGTTTGATCTATTAAACTTCAATTACAGTTGAATATTACTGACAAACGCAGGTTCCAAAAAAACTCTTTAAAATGGTAAGCTGTGAAAATAAGCTGTCATGGTGAAAATATTACATTTGGTCACTTTAAGGAAAATAATTTGCTTACAAATGACCGGCCATTTTAGTATAAGAAGCCATTTGTATTCATCAGCTGCTGCTTTTATATCGCCTACTGTATCAGAGCAAATTAGCCTATAAATTACTTTCTATTCTCAGTGGGCCGTCAACTCTACAGAGAATGATTTAATTATATTAAAAGCAATAGCTTTACCACTAGATGTCAGCCTTTTGCTGTTTTGGCAGGCCTGTCAGAACGTCACAGAGAGAGAGAGAGAGAGAGAGAGAGAGAGAGAGAGAGAGAGAGAGAGTCTGTTGAGAGGAACAACTTGGGAAGTTTTGTCATACACTGAGGGAAGAAGAGGGACAGCCAGCAGAGAGTGTTTGGTAAGTCATTTTCACCTTTCTCTTAATACAGTATTTAAATGAGATGTGTAAACTAACTCTTATCCCCAACTTCTTCTACTTTGCATCTTTAATTCTGTATTCCACACATATAGTGATCCTGTATATGAGATTAGACTTAGTTATTAAGGGAGCTTTTGCCCTCTGAATTGTTCTAATTATTAGGGCTAAACTACATCCCATTTATCTTGTGTGAAATGGTAATGAATGTTGTTTACTTAAAGGTGGGATAATATTAATCTTATGCGCTCACTTGGTATGATTTTCTCTCTTACACTGGCCAGGATATGTGTTTTTTCTGCTCGTAAGTTGTTGTCTATACTATTGGTTGTTTTAGCAGTATGTTATGATGGGGGAAATGTGGTGATGTGTGAGAGTGAAGCTTTCTGATTGGCTGAGGAATGTTTCCCTGGATCTCGATGAAAGACAGAAATAAACTTGTGGCGAAGAACAACATTTCAGAATACCAATCATTCCACAAGCTTTTCCCTCCCATCACTTTTTTTTCTGGACGTGTTACAGGAACTTAAGGCCTCACTGACTTCTCAAAACCATGGCTGGCTGGCATAGTGCAGAGGAATTCACTGCCATACAATGTGCCCTTATGTTAGGTTAGCAGAGGGCTTACATTCTCCTATATTAAGCTGCTTCATATTACATGTGGCACATAAAACATTTATCCCAACTTCAATGAGAGCAGAAATGCTCCATTAAACGGTTAAAACGTGAGGTGTTTCTATACGCCCATGTTGTTATTAGCATCAGTGAGTTTAACAAACTGAAAAATCTCTCAGCTGTTCAAGAATATCAATGCTAAACGGCAGCTTTAAGCATCAGTCTCACTGTGTACATGGAGGGATGTTTAATCAGAGAGTGCGAGAATCCCTTTGAAGTGCACTGACAGAGACCACAATAACAAGACATTTTAATCACAAGCACTAGAAAAACTCTCACTGACTTTCCTCTAAAAACATATGCATATTCACATTTAACTGTTTCTTTAAGTGTTACATATATCAAACCTGCTGCCCACACGTCTCCTTTTTCCGAAATGCAAACATACACCAAGTTGTCCGTTTAAAAGGTATAGCAATATCTATTTGATAGGTACGGGAACTTAAATATGAGAACTTGCTGCTTTAAATTTTTTGTAATTGTTAATTGAATTTGACATTCATGATTTTAAACAAAAGTATATTTGACAGAATTATTTTTGGTAGAGTAAATTGTAATTAGGGATACCCTAATCCAACTTTTTCATTTGACTTAAACTGTATCTTCCGACACTAATTACCAAGCTATTACCATACAATGGGGTTAACAAATGAGATAGACAGGGGACAGGGAAACTTAAGGGAAGAAGTGAATGACATTAGTGATTTACTGGTTAACCCCTGAACATCACAGATTGATGAATCAAACAGTATAAAACGATTGAAGGACCTTTTTCTCTTTTTAGGTAAACCATGCAAATGTGTTCTACATAGTGTACGTATATGAATCCTGCTCATTACATCTCAGACACTTCCCAGCTCGCGATGACAGACGGCCTTGACACATTGATGCGTAGACGGAGACAGTAACGAGAAGGACGCAGCTTCCTCTCGCCATGTCCTCCCACATGTCACCGGCTCCAGTATGGCTGAACTGATGACTGGCATCTGCACGCTGTTTACATTCTGCCGGCAATTTCTGGCCGAGAGCAAAGCCACTTCCTAGAGACAGTTTTCAATCTGTGTGCTGTGTTTGGTGCATATGGCATCTAGCTATTTTGATGGGAGTTGTGAGGAAATGTTTGGGAGAGGAGGTGTCGAGTGTTTTCTTTAATCGTCACAGCTGTTGTTAGTCCAACTGGAGCTCTGTGGCCCACTTGTGGGCTTGTCTAGGTGTGGCAACTCTCTGGATAATTGCCTTGAACACTGACTGCACTGAGAGTGGATATAACAAGGCGTCATTGTACTGCCGCCTGCAGGTGTGTGTGTGTGTGTGTGTGTGTGTGTGTGTGTGTGTGTGTGTGTGTGTGTGTGTGTGTGTGTGTGTGTGTGTGTGTGTGTGTGTGTGTGTGTGTGTATGGCTCTGCTCTAAATTCACTCACTCAATTTTCCCCTCGTTCGTGTTCCTTCAGTGCATTTTGTTTTTGCCAGATCTCAGATGGTCCTCTTTCCCTTTGTTCCCTTAGTGTTTTGTGCCTGCAGTTTTCAGCCTCATGTTCTTGCAGCCCACTTTTCAGCCCTGTCAGAAGATGAAAGAGTTGAGAAACATACACAATCAGATTGTACAGATAAGATATTGGATATTGTACAGAGCACATTCAGAGGTGGTCTAAAAACATGTAAAGCAAGGGAAAAATACTAAGTTATTCAGTCATAAAGCTCAGAGGGTTGCAACAATGCAAACCATCAGTTATATACACAATACAGGAGATATCAGAAACTACAATGTATTGATACGTCCAATCTAAATGACTTATTGGTCCAACCAATGATGGGAGATTAAACTTTTTTGGTTAAAATGAGGAAGCAGGAAACAATAAAAGTATACCAATATACACATAATTTTGTCAGCAAGTATCTCCAAATTACATTTTGACCATTCCTATAAGGCATTTCGATTGAATAGTGCCTCCCAATGTCTGATCTGCAGGCATTTTTTGAAAACATTACCAACAGTATCAAATCATTGAAGACCCATTTTTTTTTTAATTCTAGGTAAACTAAACTCATTTTCTACATAGTGTTATTATATGACTTGTTGAATATCGCTCATTAAATCTCAGACAAAATCCAGCTTGCAATGACAATTTAAATGTCACAGAAATGCCAGCATGGATGCAAAGAAAGAGCGACCCTTAAGACAAAATCTATGATGATGTATTCATATCCATTTGATGTTATCAATCAAATATGGCCTCCCTTATAGTGTATGTTTTTCATGTTGGTCCTTGACTGTGATGTTTGAGCGTCACTGTGTTTGACACCTGAAGGCTGTTTTAACGTTCATATTCTGAAGGGGTAAAGTCTCTTTGCTCACCTCCAATCTATGATTAAGACATGTATACAAGCAGGATTTGTAGTACAATATAAAACTACAGTGCACAATTACTGAGTGTGAATTCAAAGAGACATCTTGGTTCCAGCAGTCCAACTTTTGTAATGTACAATGTTGCATATTCAAAGCTTTTGGATGTTTTAATGAGGAAGAAGGGGTAAAGGCAATTTAAGTTCGATGAAACAAATTGTATTATAAACCAATTAGTATTAAAGCAGATTATTCGTATGTCTTAAAAAAATTCTGGAAAATATAGGTTGATCTAATCAATGTCTCTATTATTGCCTCACCCACATATTTGACCAAAAGTCACGTGCAATAACAATCTCGAAAACCCAAACAATGGAACTCAGGGTCTTTAAAGATTCAACCTTTTAACAATGGTTTATTTTAAAGCACTATAGTTTGAACATTCTGGGAAACTTTTTAGAGGTTGTTCCTTTAATGACAAAGAGCACTCTCAACTTATGACTAATGTTATCCAATTGTATTTTCTTTTTAAATCTATGCATGTATACATATTGTGTGTATGTGTAAAATGTACTCAGGTCATGTAGGGATAGATTTGTTTTAGCTGCTCTCGAAAATGACAGAGGGAATAAAAACAGAGAGCATTTGACAGTCAAAGTCACAGCCACCTTTATTCTCTCTTAACTATGCACTGTACTTGATGTCGCACACACAGGGTTGTTTTATTTTTCTGTCTGTTCTCTCACGATGTTAGGCACCAGCATGGCCTCTTACATTTTTGAAAGGTCTATTTTGTCCCCTCCGTCGTTGCTCCTTGTTGAGAGCTCTGCTAAGATGTGAGCGCTGAGTGAAAACCACAAGTCATAACCACACTCTTTCACTGTTGCTGACTCCCAGTCTCACGCCCAGTTTAACACAGAGAAAACACAAGGCGAGGTTTTTTCCCCCACACTGCATTGCTTGATGTTTCCTCTCGTCCCAACACCATATATCTCATTCTGTCCACCATGATTTACTTCTTCTGGCAGTCATACCCAGCTCTATTCATTGTTTGGTTAGGACACCACAGTTTTCTGTGATGGTGATTAAAAATAGAAGCAGGCATTTACATTTTTTTTTTTTAGCCTTTTTGGCGGTGCAACTGCAGACTTATCTTTACATGGTATGTAATTTTGCATAGCATGGGTAATTCTTTAAACATGCAGGCATCCCGCAAAGTCTAAAATGGTTTCCTGTACATTTCTGATTGTATGATTTTCTTTTATCGACTTTTGAACGCTTTTATCTGCACACTCTCTGGAAATGGAGGATTCAGATTGTATCAAATGTCACAGAAAGTAAAGCACCCTGAAGTCTATTTTCTGCATTTAACCCATGTTAGTTTTTGGAGGAGTTGGCAGCATTTATACACAGTGCCGTAAAAGCCCCCTTGCCCAAAAGTCCAAAATCTATACGTGGTCTGTTCGGGGACTTAAAGCACCATTAGCGACCCTCGGTTGCTAAGCCTAGTGCCTACATACTGCGCTACTTCTGCTTTATTTCTTGATTAGATTACATTTTCACTGTTCTGCCTCAGCAGTCAGAGTAAGGGTTTGACTGTTATTCAGATTCCTGTCTGACAACCACTCGTAGCCCGTTTTTGCTGATCTTAATAGAGTTAGTCTAACTCCTTGGACATGGATTTTGCCATTGCCTGGGAGTGAAAATCTATTTTCATGACATCAAAATGAAGAGCATCTGTCTCTAGATTTGAAGAACAATGCTGTCACAAATGTCCCAAAGCTCATGACGTCCTGAAGTGTGACACACTAAATTCAAAGAACGTTTTGATTTGTTGTTGACATGAAATATGTAACACAGATTTGGTTATGTAGTTTTCCCAGCTATTTTATTTTAATTACCCCATTGAAACAGAGATAATTTGTGTCTGAAATTATAGGTTGAGCTCTTCTTAGATGTGTATTTGTTTCTCCATCACATCTGCGTTTTTTAATCTGTTCAAAAAGTGTGCTGTGTATCTCCAGCTCAATGGGGAGTCTCTGTGAACAGCTATGTTCAATTCTCCTCAGAGACTTTGAATGGGATTCATTCAAGCCTTTTATTTTGCTGAGCCACTCTGAGCACTTATCCATTCTGGTACTGAAGCTACTCTATTTTGTATCAAGTCTGGTCCTGGAAAATCAGTTGTAGCAACATAAAAGCTTGCTGTCTTTTGATCTGATAGTTGTCTCAAAATGAATAAGCTACTGATTAGAATATTTGTCCCGAATGAGAGATACTTGCTAAATTTGACAGATGAAGGAAATTCTCTTTTTGTTTGCTTCAAATTGTCACTCTTGTCTCACAATGTATATGAGGATTATTTTAAATCATCATCAAGATACACATTATAAGTCAGAAGCAACCTGATCTCACCAGAATGCGTGACTCCACCACGACTTCTTAACACCACAATGCGTGGTGGAGTCACGAACTTTGTTACATTTACGTGTCGGCACCACCCAAACAACCCCAATGTAAAGTGAATGAGGCTCCTTTGTCAACACGTTCTCACTCCCATCCCGTCACATATTGACGGACGGTCAGGGCCCCTCCCCGTCGCTATATTACGTACAGGGTACCCCTTGCCCGTCAGGCTTCTACGGGCAGGGCGTCCCATAGACCTTCATAGACCACGTTATCAACAACGATGGCCGACCTTCGTGTTATTCTCGGTGGAAAATGCCTATTTTAAGGTTCATTTGGCCATTAAAATGCGTTTTGATGTCATTTTATGCGAGTAATGAGTTTTTTTTTCTAATTATTTGTTCAGTACATGTACATGATGTTTAGTTTGCTAGTTATGACGAAGATTACTTCATGAATGCTAAAGTTTTTTTGGTGGAAATGTGTTTTTTCACAGCAAAGTCACCCTCTGTACTTGGACTTATTGGGAGAATCTAAAGGCAAAAACATCTCAAATATTCATTTAGGTCTTTATTTTAGACCTTTAGTGTTGCCGTCTGTGAGGAAAATAAATGGGGCTCAGAGCCTCGTATTTTTAAAATCTTTTTTTCCTTCTAATTTGTTATTCTTTTCAAAATAACACACTGTTATTTACTCACCAATAACACACAATTATCCTTGCTTTTATTTATTGGTGTAATTCCATAATCTCGGTCTTTTTTGGTGTTCGTCAGGAACTGAATTTCAAAATAAAAATAACCGGAAACAGACGTAGGCATTTCGAGCGATTACCCAAGATCCTCAGCTACGCTGATTGGATGTTTTAGCCGCAATGCATGCTGGAATTTGGTGTTTATATTATATGAAATCCGGAAAACATTTTAAAAGAATAAAATAATACTTAATTCCGAGTGCTCTTGCTTTTCTCTTTGAAAGTCATCACATAACGGCATTGTAATACACGGTTCGGCGGCATTAAATATGACAGATCTGCCGTTCTTTATGTATAGAGCCCTGATGAGAAGACCTTTGGAAAAACTGAAGAAATGCCGCCGAAACTGAATACTTGACGTGGATCATAAATATATCAACAATTAAAAAACATCTTCAATTTCTCTTCACACAAAATGAAGAGCATCTGTCTCTAGATTTGAAGAACAATGCTGTCACAAATGTCCCAAAGCTCATGACGTCCTGAAGTGTGACACACTAAATTCAAAGAACGTTTTGATTTGTTGTTGACATGAAATATGTAACACAGATTTGGTTATGTAGTTTTCCCAGCTATTTTATTTTAATTACCCCATTGAAACAGAGATAATTTGTGTCTGAAATTATAGGTTGAGCTCTTCTTAGATGTGTATTTGTTTCTCCATCACATCTGCGTTTTTTAATCTGTTCAAAAAGTGTGCTGTGTATCTCCAGCTCAATGGGGAGTCTCTGTGAACAGCTATGTTCAATTCTCCTCAGAGACTTTGAATGGGATTCATTCAAGCCTTTTATTTTGCTGAGCCACTCTGAGCACTTATCCATTCTGGTACTGAAGCTACTCTATTTTGTATCAAGTCTGGTCCTGGAAAATCAGTTGTAGCAACATAAAAGCTTGCTGTCTTTTGATCTGATAGTTGTCTCAAAATGAATAAGCTACTGATTAGAATATTTGTCCCGAATGAGAGATACTTGCTAAATTTGACAGATGAAGGAAATTCTCTTTTTGTTTGCTTCAAATTGTCACTCTTGTCTCACAATGTATATGAGGATTATTTTAAATCATCATCAAGATACACATTATAAGTCAGAAGCAACCTGATCTCACCAGAATGCGTGACTCCACCACGACTTCTTAACACCACAATGCGTGGTGGAGTCACGAACTTTGTTACATTTACGTGTCGGCACCACCCAAACAACCCCAATGTAAAGTGAATGAGGCTCCTTTGTCAACACGTTCTCACTCCCATCCCGTCACATATTGACGGACGGTCAGGGCCCCTCCCCGTCGCTATATTACGTACAGGGTACCCCTTGCCCGTCAGGCTTCTACGGGCAGGGCGTCCCATAGACCTTCATAGACCACGTTATCAACAACGATGGCCGACCTTCGTGTTATTCTCGGTGGAAAATGCCTATTTTAAGGTTCATTTGGCCATTAAAATGCGTTTTGATGTCATTTTATGCGAGTAATGAGTTTTTTTTTCTAATTATTTGTTCAGTACATGTACATGATGTTTAGTTTGCTAGTTATGACGAAGATTACTTCATGAATGCTAAAGTTTTTTTGGTGGAAATGTGTTTTTTCACAGCAAAGTCACCCTCTGTACTTGGACTTATTGGGAGAATCTAAAGGCAAAAACATCTCAAATATTCATTTAGGTCTTTATTTTAGACCTTTAGTGTTGCCGTCTGTGAGGAAAATAAATGGGGCTCAGAGCCTCGTATTTTTAAAATCTTTTTTTCCTTCTAATTTGTTATTCTTTTCAAAATAACACACTGTTATTTACTCACCAATAACACACAATTATCCTTGCTTTTATTTATTGGTGTAATTCCATAATCTCGGTCTTTTTTGGTGTTCGTCAGGAACTGAATTTCAAAATAAAAATAACCGGAAACAGACGTAGGCATTTCGAGCGATTACCCAAGATCCTCAGCTACGCTGATTGGATGTTTTAGCCGCAATGCATGCTGGAATTTGGTGTTTATATTATATGAAATCCGGAAAACATTTTAAAAGAATAAAATAATACTTAATTCCGAGTGCTCTTGCTTTTCTCTTTGAAAGTCATCACATAACGGCATTGTAATACACGGTTCGGCGGCATTAAATATTACAGATCTGCCGTTCTTTATGTATAGAGCCCTGATGAGAAGACCTTTGGAAAAACTGAAGAAATGCCGCCGAAACTGAATACTTGACGTGGATCATAAATATATCAACAATTAAAAAACATCTTCAATTTCTCTTCACACAAAATGAAGAGCATCTGTCTCTAGATTTGAAGAACAATGCTGTCACAAATGTCCCAAAGCTCATGACGTCCTGAAGTGTGACACACTAAATTCAAAGAACGTTTTGATTTGTTGTTGACATGAAATATGTAACACAGATTTGGTTATGTAGTTTTCCCAGCTATTTTATTTTAATTACCCCATTGAAACAGAGATAATTTGTGTCTGAAATTATAGGTTGAGCTCTTCTTAGATGTGTATTTGTTTCTCCATCACATCTGCGTTTTTTAATCTGTTCAAAAAGTGTGCTGTGTATCTCCAGCTCAATGGGGAGTCTCTGTGAACAGCTATGTTCAATTCTCCTCAGAGACTTTGAATGGGATTCATTCAAGCCTTTTATTTTGCTGAGCCACTCTGAGCACTTATCCATTCTGGTACTGAAGCTACTCTATTTTGTATCAAGTCTGGTCCTGGAAAATCAGTTGTAGCAACATAAAAGCTTGCTGTCTTTTGATCTGATAGTTGTCTCAAAATGAATAAGCTACTGATTAGAATATTTGTCCCGAATGAGAGATACTTGCTAAATTTGACAGATGAAGGAAATTCTCTTTTTGTTTGCTTCAAATTGTCACTCTTGTCTCACAATGTATATGAGGATTATTTTAAATCATCATCAAGATACACATTATAAGTCAGAAGCAACCTGATCTCACCAGAATGCGTGACTCCACCACGACTTCTTAACACCACAATGCGTGGTGGAGTCACGAACTTTGTTACATTTACGTGTCGGCACCACCCAAACAACCCCAATGTAAAGTGAATGAGGCTCCTTTGTCAACACGTTCTCACTCCCATCCCGTCACATATTGACGGACGGTCAGGGCCCCTCCCCGTCGCTATATTACGTACAGGGTACCCCTTGCCCGTCAGGCTTCTACGGGCAGGGCGTCCCATAGACCTTCATAGACCACGTTATCAACAACGATGGCCGACCTTCGTGTTATTCTCGGTGGAAAATGCCTATTTTAAGGTTCATTTGGCCATTAAAATGCGTTTTGATGTCATTTTATGCGAGTAATGAGTTTTTTTTTCTAATTATTTGTTCAGTACATGTACATGATGTTTAGTTTGCTAGTTATGACGAAGATTACTTCATGAATGCTAAAGTTTTTTTGGTGGAAATGTGTTTTTTCACAGCAAAGTCACCCTCTGTACTTGGACTTATTGGGAGAATCTAAAGGCAAAAACATCTCAAATATTCATTTAGGTCTTTATTTTAGACCTTTAGTGTTGCCGTCTGTGAGGAAAATAAATGGGGCTCAGAGCCTCGTATTTTTAAAATCTTTTTTTCCTTCTAATTTGTTATTCTTTTCAAAATAACACACTGTTATTTACTCACCAATAACACACAATTATCCTTGCTTTTATTTATTGGTGTAATTCCATAATCTCGGTCTTTTTTGGTGTTCGTCAGGAACTGAATTTCAAAATAAAAATAACCGGAAACAGACGTAGGCATTTCGAGCGATTACCCAAGATCCTCAGCTACGCTGATTGGATGTTTTAGCCGCAATGCATGCTGGAATTTGGTGTTTATATTATATGAAATCCGGAAAACATTTTAAAAGAATAAAATAATACTTAATTCCGAGTGCTCTTGCTTTTCTCTTTGAAAGTCATCACATAACGGCATTGTAATACACGGTTCGGCTGCATTAAATATTACAGATCTGCCGTTCTTTATGTATAGAGCCCTGATGAGAAGACCTTTGGAAAAACTGAAGAAATGCCGCCGAAACTGAATACTTGACGTGGATCATAAATATATCAACAATTAAAAAACATCTTCAATTTCTCTTCACACAATACGTCTCCTTGCAGTATCAACACTAATTCGGCTGACTTTTACATTTGATATAATTCATAGATAGGTTATATTTACACCATAACGGTGCACAGCCGTAAAAGGACTTGTAGTTTTTGAAAGATATTACTGATTTGAATTCGATTGAATTTTGAATGTAAGAATGTAAATACTGAGTCTGAAATAGTATAGCAATATGCTGTAAAATTATGTGAAAGCATGAATAAAACTACACATCTTCAGATGTTGTACATACAAGTGTCTGTGTGTACCTTGTGTGCACCGCCTAGTGGTTAAAGCACGTTATTGAATTATTGTTTTTATGTGTTATATTTGATTACAAAAATATTAAGAGTACATATACTTTCATAGGGGGAAAGTAGAAGGTCTGTGATAGAAATATAGAATATAAAAAATCAAGAAGATACTATAAGTGATCTCTACAATAAAACAGTTTAGTGCAGGATGTACAAAGATATTAATAGGAGGAGGTGCAAAACAGAAAAACGAATTAACCTTTATTTAAACATTAAATAACAGATTAATATCTTCTTTTAAATAAGAAAAAAACTTTGGGGGTATCTATCTACAGATAAATAGTAAGCCTGACAAAGTACTTAACGTCTAATATATTGCTTTCCTGCAATGTTAACTATGTTGTAGCACTTATTTTAACTGATATTATACATATGGATTATACTCTTATGTATGTAGATAGAATAAGAAATGTGCCGAATATGACAGTTTAATGGTGGAGGTACACACATATTGATAGATGTCTTGTAATGCACTGTTGAGGGAACTGTGACCCAAGTTTTTCATTCATTGCATAACTACACCGTAGTTGTGTATATGATATGTCAATAAACCTTTAAAATCTTGAAATCTTGAAAGGGATGTGCAAAATAGCCATAATATACAGTCTTTAATGAACTATTAGTAGAGAATAACGAGTAATTAATATACTTTATTACTCGTTTCCATTAATGTCAATTGCAGATACATGTTTAGTCTTCTCAAGCACCAACTATCAAATATCTCTCCTGATTGTTGGCACTTGACAATCACCTTACCTGAATTTTACTCAGGTGTAACTAAAGTCTGATTTAAGGGTTGTTTATATTTCACATCATTAATCCAAATCTGTAAAGTAACTCAAATAAGTGTAGTGGAGTAAAAATACCAGGTTAACCTCTGAATTGTAGTGGAGTAGAATTACAAAGTATCAATGAGCTGTCATGTGGGTATATTAATGCTATATATTGATGCTGCGCATTATGGACAGCGATTTTCACCCATTTATTAATTATATGTTTTACATTTGATAACAACAATGTGTTTAATACTGGCAACTTCTAATTGTGGGAAAAACGAAAACGTTCAGTAGAGACGTCCCATAGAACATTTTGCGAAACACAATAGTGTAGTGTGTAGTTCTGGGGGGGCGTTCGATTCCAGTTTTGGATAGTCTGGCACACTGCCACTCCAACATCCAATCCCAGACCTTGAAGAGTAATCACGGAGACTGTAGTCCTAAACGATAGCTGGGGATTATGGGTAGTGTAGTGTCTTCGGCCATCCTAAACTCAAAAATGTTGACAATCGCAATGATGCTCGAAATGTCCCTTATAGGCCTACGTCTGTTTCCGGTTATTTTTATTTTGAAATTCAGTTCCTGACGAACGCCAAAAAAGACCGAGATTATGGAATTAAACCAATAAATAAAAGCAAGGATAATTGTGTGTTATTGGTGAGTAAATAACAGTGTGTTATTTTGAAAAGAATAACAGATTAGAAGGAAAAAAAGATTTAAAAAATACGAGGCTCTGAGCCCCATGTATTTTCCTCACAGACGGCAACACTAAAGGTCTAAAATAAAGACCTAAATGAATATTTGGGATGTTTTTGCCTTTAGATTCTCCCAATAAGTCCAAGTACAGAGGGTGACTTTGCTGTGAAAAAACACATTTCCACCAAAAAAACGTTAGCATTCATGAAGTAATCTTCGTCATAACTAGCAAACTAAACATCATGTACATGTACTGCACAAATAATCAGAAATAAAAACTCATTACTCCCATAAAATGACATCAAAATGCATTTTAATGGCCAAATGAACCTTAAAATAGGCATTTTCCACCGAGAATAACACGAAGGTCGGCCATTGTTGTTGATCACGTGATCTGGGAGCTGTTGCAGCGTCCATAGCAACCACCTTAGCAACCATGAATGTGTACACATTCATGAAGTAATCTTCGTCATAACTAGCAAACTAAACATCATGTACATGTACTGCACAAATAATCAGTAATAAAAACTCATTACTCGCATAAAATGACATCAAAACGCATTTTAATGGCCAAATGAACCTTAAAATAGGCATTATGAAGGTCTATGGGACGCCCTGCCCGTAGAAGCCTGGCGGTCAAGGGGTCCGCTGTCCGCAATGAAGGTCTACGGGACGCCCTGCCCGTAGAAGCCTGACAGGCAAGGGGTACCCTGTACGTAATATAGCGACGGGGATGGGCCCTGACCGCCCGTCAATATATAACGGGATGGGAGTGAGAACGTGTTGCCTTTGTCGTGGTGCACACACGCATTTCTACAACATCCCGCAGTGAGCTTTTATTCTATAAAACGTTTTTTTAAATCTACTTTATAGCTTGTAGTAACTTCTTTTTCTTTTATTTTATTTGTATTCATAATAATTTTTATTTTTCGTCAGAATGTAAAAATTACATTAGTTACGAATTTGTGTTCTCAAAAAACAGTGCATTGTGTGTAATGCAACTGTGATTTTTATTAAATTAGTTCGTTTTTAAGGAAGGCCAGAGCTTCAGCTGTGTCAAATAGATTGTTCCCTTTAGTTAACGTTATTTAAAAGGTAATGATCATGTCCCCTGTATTGTATTACGAGCGTCCATTCCCATTGGATAACGGAGAATTGTACACCCGGAATTGTATTCTCCTTACTGTCGATTGATTTTACAGTGATATCTGCACTACTCATCGACTAAAAAACACCAGATTATCCTTGTTAATTACACAACATTGATTGGTTTGAATTGTGTGCAATGCTTTTGTATTTTCCCCCTTCGATTCGGAGAAACAAATGTTTTTTCGGAGTTTTAGGATGGCCGAAGACACTACACTACCCAGAATCCTCAGCTATCGTTTGGGACTACACCATGTGCTTAGCTTGACAAACCCGTGATCAGTCCTCAACCTCTGTGATTGGATGTTGGAGTGGCAGTGTGTGAAGTTTACACAGAGCGTCAAAAAGGACTTTGAAATGGAATGAAACCCATCGACGGCACACTATTCAAAACAGGAATCGAACGTGTCCTACCCCCCCCCCCCCCTCTTAGGTCACAGGCTCCTCCAACAGTGCTACGCAATAAAACAGATAGGCCTACACAGAAACAATTGTGAAATAGTGCAATAAGAGTCTACAAGTGATTGGAATATGATATATTAGATACATAATTTCTAAGTAGCAGCCAGATGAATGTTAGGGATGTTGTTTCTAAATTCAGGTGTTTAATAATCGTATAGCCTGTGGGATGAAGCTGTCCCTGTGTCTGGTGGTTTTAGTCCGGATGCTGCGGTACCGCCTGCCAGACTGCAGCAGACAGAACAGTTTGTGGCTGGGGTGATGGGGGTCTTTTATAATCCTGAGGGCTTTCTTTAAGGTTAACCTGGTATTTTTACTCCACTACATTTATTTTAGTTACTTTACAGATTCTGATTAATGATGTGAAATATAAACAACCCTTAAATCAGACTTTAGTTACACCTGAGTGAAATTCAGTGAAGGTGATTGTCAAGTGCCAACAATCAGGCGAGATATTTGATAGTTGGTGCTTGAGAAGACTAAATATTTATCTGCAGATCCGTTTAAAGCATATTCATTACTCGTTATTCTCTAATAGTTAATTAAAGACTGTATATAATTGCTATTTTGCACATCCCTTTCAAGATTTCAAGATTTTCTAAGGTTTATTGACATATCATATACACAACAGTGTAGTTATGTAATGAATGAAAAACTTGGGTCACAGGTTCCTCAACAGTGCATTACAAGACATCTATCAATATGTGTGTATACTTCCACCATTACACTGTCGTATTCTGCACATTTCTTATACTATCTACATACATAAGATTATAATTAATGTGTCTAATATCAGTTAAAATAAGTGCTTCAACATAGTTAACATTGCAGGAAAGTTGATTGTCAAGTTCCAAAACAAACCATGCAATTTAGACTTTGTCAGGCTTAATATTTAGATACCCCCAACGTTTTTTTGCTATTTAAAAGAAGACCTTAACCTAAAGTATTCTTTAATGTTTAAATAAAGCCTTATTAGTTAGCACATCCTCCTATCAGGCACTAAACTGTTTTATTCTAGATATAATTTGAGTATCTTCTTGATATTTTCTATTCTATATTTATATCATTGACCTTCTACTTTCCCACTATTTTGTATGTACTCTTAATATTTAAATGTTTTCATAAAATATAACACATTCAAAAGTGCTTTACAAAAATGAAAGACATTAAGAAAAAGGCATTTTAAACAGTCGTTAAAAGCAACACAATCTTCCTGCATTGCAATTACTCTAAACGTGTAATAACGTGCTTTAACCAGTAGGTGGTTTGGGTTAAAAAGCTGTAAAGTTTACAGTGTTAACAAAATAAAATATACTGCTGTTTCTGGTTTAGTTTACGACGAATATTATTTTGTTATTGTTTTGATATTTGTAACACAAAAGCGATGTAAAAACCCCACAGCAACACAGAAAAGATGGTCTTAACATGACCCAGTGGTCTAGTAGTTAATAAAAAACAATAATATCAAAACAGATTATTACTACTAACTTTATTGTGAAATTAAAACAGAACGGTAAAATAATAGTTTCCGGTCTATTCTGAGCCTGATCTCTGTAGATAAATAAAGAACTACGACAGATGTGTAATATTTAATGCAGCCAAACCATTTATTACAATGCATTCATGTGATGACTTTCAAAGAGTAAAGCAAGCACTGCTGAATAAAGTATGATTTTCTCTTTTACGAAACCTTTTTTATATAGAATGCAGTTGGAGGTCAACCAATCAAAGAGCTTGAGGACTGATCACGGGTTTGTCAAGCTAAGCACATGGTGTAGTCCAAAACGATAGCTGAGGATTCTGGGTAGTGTAGTGTCTTCTGCCATCCAAAAACTCCGAAAAAATCTTTGTTTCTCCGAATCGAAGGGGGAAAATACAAAAGCATTGTACACAATTCAAACCAATCAATGTTGTGTAATTAACAAGGATAATCTGGTGTCTTTTAGTCGATGAGTAGTGCAGATATCACTGTAAAATCAATCGACAGTAAGGAGAATACTTACTTCCGTGTGTAAAATTCTCCGTTATCCAATGGGAATGGACGCTCGTAATACAATAGGGGACATGATCATTATCTTTTAAATAACGTTAACTAAAGGGAACAATCTATTTGACACAGCTGAAGCTCTGGCCTTCCTTAAAAACTAACTAATTTAATAAAAATCACAGTTGCATTACACACAATGCACTGTTTTTTGAGAACACAAATTCGTAACTAATGTAATTTTTACATTCTGACGAAAAATAAAAATTATTATGAATACAAATAAAATAAAAGAAGCCTCCCGTGAGTTACTACAAGCTATAAAGTAGATTTAAAAAAACGTTTTATAGAATAAAAGCTCACTGCAGGATGTGGTAGAAATGCGTGTGTGCACCACGACAAAGGAGCCTCATTCACTTTACATAGGGGTTGTTTGGGTGGTGCCGACACGTAAATGTAACACAGTTCGTGACTCCACCACGCATTGTGGTGTTAAGAAGTCGTGGTGGAGTCACGCATTCTGGTGAGATCAGGTTGGTCAGAAGACACATCAGTTTTATAAAGCCGAAAAACACAAATAAACCACAGTAACAGCAACAGGGGAAGGACCCAGACATAAAATAGATTTCTGTTCACTGGGTCACCATGGAAAACATTACGGTAGTCAATCAGATCTCAAAAACTCTAATCTCTAAAAACTCACAGACACAATTGGAAACTAGCTTGGAAACACTGGAGCATCTAGCTGTTTAGGAGTAAGTAGACAAGTTGACAAGTTAATTCATGTTGCTTCTAAAAGGCATTTAAGGCAAATGGGGCGTAAATATGATTTCAAGTCTAATGAATCATAGCCTCAAAAACATTTCAGATTTTCATTTTTTACTAATTTGCCATAAACTTTGAACTAAGAAGAACACACTTGAACATTTATGGGTTAGTGTGTGTAGTTCACAAGCCAAAATTCAAACAATTTCAGATGAAGTTAAAGGGGGGTGTTTTCTTGTCATTGGAGAACTGAACAAGCTGAACTTATAACGTAAAAAAAAGGCTTTATATTGTCCTGATTAGTACGCAGATCCTGACTCTGGAAACCTCCTGAGTATTGAGTTTGGCATCTTATTACCTTTTTAGTTGTTATCACAACTGCTTTGAGCAATACCGCCTCTTTTCACTCTTCAGTAGTGCTCAGTGTATTTCGATTCTCTAAATTTGCCGTTTTCTCTTCCATAAGCAGAGTCACACAGAGCAGGGTGACTAAAAGAACATTTTGTTTTCATGCAATTTAGAAATGATTCATCTAATTATGTCCCTAATCAACTCACAGTGGCCAATGTCACGTGTCATCACCCACTGTGAGCAACAATCCTTCCAGCACTGTAATCAACTCACAAAGAAAGGGTTTTGTAGCCCTGATTAGTGAGGTCAGGGTAACTTCTGCAACAGCCTTGCCAAATTTGCACATGCAGGCTCGTAGACAAGCACACACACTGCTTAAAGCCCCTGTCACACTGTCCCAAAATTGACACCCGATGGACACACGAATATGGAATTGTGAATTTCGCACGAAGATGGCCCCGAACCACACACGAAGGCAACATTTACATTACATTTAAGACATACAACTGCAATGAAAGTACCAAAAACAATTATGTTACAGTACTATGATACTGTACTGATATCTTCAGACTTTGTTCTTTACTTTATTCGTCTTTATATGTAGAAAATATTACGTTTTCTCCGGAATGTTGTTTCCATAACAACAACAATTTCCTGTCAACTGTCCTTCAAAATAATATATTATATCCTTTTTAGTTTCACAGAACACAAATTGGGTTATTTACATAATATATTTACATGATTTTGTTGTGCAATAAAACAACCCGATGGACACACGATAAAGGAAATGTTCAAATTCGGCTGTGATCGTAGCAACATCGGGCCATTCCTGAGGGCATCTTAAGCCATCGTATGACCGCTGGTGGAGTTTCTCAGGCTCCGGCAGCAACTTCGTGAGCGGAGGCAAAATCTTTGGCATGCCAAAAAATTGCCGAAGGACCCTGCAAAGGTTCATTTTCGTGTTGAATTCGTGTGTCAATTTTGCCCTTCGTAAGGCCATCGTGAGGGCATCTTGTTATCCTCGGTGCCATCGGGCATTTGCCCCGATCAGAGTGAGGGTGAATGCACCGATGATAACACGAAGATGACACGATTTGACAAGATGCCCTCACGAGTGCCTTACGAAGTTGCCGCTCACGAAGTTGCTGCCGGAGCCTGAGAAACTCCACCGGCGGTCATACGATGGCTTAAGATGCCCTCACGAATGGCCCGATGTTGCTACGATCACAGCCGAATTTGAACATTTCCTTTATCGTGTGTCCATCGGGTGTCAATTTCGGGACAGTGTGACAGGGCCTTAAAGGATTCCCATTGGAAAAAGAAGACTTTATTTATCCCTTCGAGGGAAATCCTATTTTCATTGTTGTTTCTCTACACAATACACCAGAAATACACACACAGGACCTTTAGAAATGCATTAATGGAGAGGTGTCAGATTAAGGTGGATTCCATGATTTGGCACGCTGAGCAGTTTGGGGTTCGGTTCAGTTTGGGGTTCGGTAGCCTACCAGACAAATACTGCTTCGTCAGTGAGGGGAATTAAACCATTGACCATCTGGTTTCCAAGCCTACCTCTAGTTTTTCTGATGTCCTACGTTGTCTTTTTAATTACTTTGGGATCAAGCACACACACACACAAAACACACACACACACACACACACACACACACACACACACACACACACACACACACACACACACACACACACACACACACACACACACACACACACACACACACACACACACAAATGCCATGTTGCTCTATTATTTGTTGTGCTCCTATCTAGGTCTGTGATATAATTAACATTCAGTGTGCCACCCCATAGTCCACAGCGACTTGTTCTCATTGAGTAGTTCACAAGGTACTTCTTTACTGCCACAGCCTGCGGATTAGTTGCTATGGAGACAAAGATGTCGGAAGAAGGGAGGAATACGTTACCCGATACTTGTGTTTGCTTTCTCCGCAGGAGGATATGTTACCGAAAAGTTTGAAGATTAATATTGACAGAGGCTCGGTAACTCTCAGGGACTGAGTGTGTTAAAAACCTCAACATGTACTTCTCCTCTTTCTGCCCATCCCATCCCATCCATTTAATGGCAATATTAAATACCAACAGTAATGTTTAAGCACAGAAGAAAAATCACATTCTTCCATTAATTACCTACTTAATACTTTATGAATTATTCAGCAAGAAGAGCTTCAGTATGTTTGCTTTATCCTAATTTCCGCACCCTAACCTTGAAATGTTTGCATATTATTAACTCTCTGTTAGAGAGACTGTGATATTCAGCTTTAATTCATTAGTACTTCAAAAGTATAGACAGTAAAGCTGCAAATCGTGTATGATATTCAAAACAAAAGGCAGCACATTCTGTTTTAGTGCATAAAACTAAACTAATGTCACTTTCTCTGAGTGCCTTTTATGAAGTCATAACAGGGATGTTTATTAATAGAGGACACTTCACATTTGTGAAGTGTAATGACTCGTTTTGACTCCTGTGAGCCTCTTTACTCCCCGTTAATAATGGTGAAACTGGAGTGACTGGAGTGCCAGCTCACAGTGTTGAAGTTGGCCACCGGGAGCTAAATGAGCCATTTAGGGAGTCTGTGGTGAAAGAACGAGCTGGATGACTGCCCTGTGTACATGTTCAGGGAGGGCTGGTAATCAAAACTGGCTGAATGTTTAATTGAATTTTAAAAGGTCAGGTCTGTAGTTATTGTGGGGGACAATAAACCAGCAGACTCTCTGTTTTCAAAGGTGTCCTCAGAGGTGAAGTTGTGTATGTTTTTCTTGTTGCAAACTAATTCTGTAAAAGGACCACAATAGGAATTAATAGATGCAAATTAAAGTATTGCCTGTGTAGCCTGACATTAGATCCCACACAATAAAGACCAGTGTTTTACAGCCTGGAGGTTTATACCTCAACAAAGAGTCTTAGAAAAACATTTGAGATAATTCACTTGACAGGAATGAATTTAATACTTTTCCCTACAAAAGATGTTTTTTCTTCATCATTCAAAAAAGAAATACAGGATCACTTTGAAACAAGGTCAGTCTCTCTTTGCTTGTTATAACAGCATGGCTAGCTGACCCTGAAAACCCCTGGGAGACTCAGGCATGAAAAACATCCAAGCACCCAACACAAATGATCCGATTTGTGATGTGTGGAGCCAACACCAGCTTCAGAAATATCTGTTTTTGTTATCATTTTCCACTAACCTATTCAGTTTTTTCCTTTAATCTGTCATTTAGCGGAACATGAGTCTGACTGTGCAGGGTGTCCCATTGTTGTCAATTGGTCGTAACAAAGCAGTTGTTTGTTTGTTGTTTTTATTCATTCTTAGGCGCTAATAATGCCACCCACTTCCTCTGAGCTCACATTCACAATAAGACATTCCTGTCTCACCACATCGCAAATGCTTAGCTAACAGTGGTGTTGATAACAAGCTATGGAGTCGTCCTGTGCAGTTGAAAAAAGCCTAAGAATATCAACTGTGTCCACTTTTTAAAGACATGCCAACATAGCAACAGCTGTTAAAGATTTGAAAAGTAGTAATCAAAACAAAACAACAAATGTAAGTGGGTATCAAAGCCAATTTCATGAGCACTTTTTTAATAATAATGTTAAACAAGCACCTACACAGGAGAGCACACCGCCAATGAATTGCAAGCTCCTTTAAAGAAAAATGATTCTGTTCAGTGAAACATGTAATTGTGTTCGAAAAACATTTCCACACATTTGATGATCAAACACTTTTCTCTCTGTTGCAAGTCACTTACACTGTACTACGCAACACTGACTGCTGTTTACCAGCTGACCCATGATACATATGGGCAGATCAGCGGGCTCTCGAAGGGTGTAAAAAAAAAAGGACATACATTTAACGAGATTCCAGCTTCCCGTTTATATCCTTTATAGCAACCATACAGGCAACCATATTAATGTAAAGTAAAGCAAGAAAGTAATGATTGTGTTGAAACGCATTAATGATCTTAGTCACAGAATGTCATAGTGAGACTCCAGCCACAAACAGTTTTTGGGGGCAAATATATTATCATTCCCCTGTAAATGTGTTTACATAATCCATTCTGATATTAGATTATGCTAACCTAACCTGGGACATGAGACACGTTATTTCTCAGGATTTTTACTAGCAAGCTTGATAGCTGCGCCATTTGGTTCAGTTAGTTATGTACACCAGGAGGTGACCGAATATTTAACAACTTATCTTCAAGTAAGAACTAGTGTATGTGGTTCAACCTATTTTAATAAGGAGATGCCAAAATCTTCACTTAATAAATACTTCAGTCATAGTCAGGTTTAAACTTACACACAGCTTGTGTACTCCTGGTCTGCTCTGAGGAAACCTTACTCCAGCATTCCTGGAAGTGAAAGCAAAGAGACATCATGTTAATTATATGGTCTTTGTTGTCCTTTTTCAAAATAACCTTGTAAGTTGATTCGTACAACATTGCGGATGGTTTCTTTAGAAAGTTATCTTCTAGAGTTCAACTGCTTAAACACAGAAACGAGACAATCTATATCAAGCAAAAAAATATGTAGGTTATCCTGACAGATGTGTTGCGCTTAAAACCCAACATTTTATTTTCAGACCCCAGCCAAATATCCGACCACAACTGCAAAATAATTACTCAAGATGCCCTTACTAGATATTGACGAATATGTTAATCATCATCAGCAGAGGACATTTGTTTACTTGTCATAGAGATGTTTTGGTTGAAAGCTCTGATCAAATTAGATGTCCAAATGTTTTACCAAAGACGGACATTGTGCTAAATTAGATTTCTGGTTGCTTGGGAACACATGGTCTCGTTCATTTTCGATAAACTCAACAAGATACACAGTACGACTGCTCTTTTATGTTTTCTAAATTTAAAAATAAACCTCCTCAGTTTCGCAGTTCATATAAAGCCCACGTCCCTTATTACTTGGAATCCGTGTAAATAATAAGCAACACAACACAACATTTATCACTTTGTATCCTTTACTTTGCTGTTTTTGTTGTCTTCACAACACTATGAAACCTCATCATTTGGCTGGTTGTGTAACGTCACCATAGAAACACATTTGAAAAAGCACCAATAGGATTGTCCAATCATGGATAGCCCTGAAAAACATGTTACAGTTACTGTGAGCAAATAAAAAGGTGTTAGCTTGGCAGTTGTTTATTCCAGCACTACCATAAAACATTAAGGATTTAATAAAACATGCTTTGTTGCCGCTCTTCTTTTTGAGCCAATTTAATATTTGAGCCTTGTCAGTTACTGTAAGCACCAGAAGTGGCAGTAGGTGTTCTGCACCACAGATCAGGATGTTAGTGGAAAATCCTTCGATGCTTGCAAACACAAATGCATGCATGACAAATGATACGACATTAACAGACATTAGCAGCTCCGCTCCACAGACTGCGGCAAGCTATACTCTAACAGTGTTTTAAACACTATTCACAGCATCAGGAGAACAAGATGGACCAAGGTCCTTGAGGAAAGAAGAAGCTCACACACACAAAGAGACACACAAAGACACATTTGAGCATTCATTGTTTCATGTCTGCTCCGGGGACTTGATCATCTGTTATCCCTATGGTGCTCTCTGTTTCCTGGATCAAGCATGTTTGCCCACACGCAGCCACCTTTCTGAACACTCCTCTGATGAGATTACTCACACTGGGATTCCGGCTGTATTGTTTTGCCCATATGTTCTGATGTGATGCTCTTTAAATGGTGCCAATGAGAGAGGACAGAAGTCTCTGTGTGTTTCCGTGCAGATGAGGGTCTGACTGAGTAAATGAAATAGTGGATTTATTTGAAATGAAATGCTGGGTCATAGGGGCTTGGACTGTGAGCCGTAGGGTTGCCGGTTCAAGTCCCCGACCAGACCTAAATATGGAGTGTGGACTGCTACTTGGAGAGGTCCCAGTTCACCTCCTGGAGCCTGCCTTGGTGCCCCTGAGCAAGGCACTAGACATCCCCCTTCCCCCCCACTCCCCATTGCTCCCCGGGCGCTGTGCAATAGCTGCCCACTGCTCCTGGTACTAGGATGGGATAAATGCAGAGGCCACATTTCACTGTGTGCTGTGTGCTCTGCATGTGTGACCAGTGACCATTAAAGAGGGTTTCATCCCTTTGATAAAAAAAATATGTATATTTATATATATATATATATATATATATATATATATATATACTACATAGGAAGTTACACAACATTGACTGGAGCAAATGCAAAGTATTTATTGAGTGCATTAAGCGCACATTCAGGCAATTAAATATTCTCTATCTCTACATAAATAAAACTCACTGCATCCTACTACGCTTCCAAACCATTTGTTTAACAGACATAAAAAGTTAAAGCATGTCTGCTAATCAAAGATTCTCATTAGTAAAACACTTTCCAATTTTCCTGTGACTGGATAATCACACATGCACTGTGGTCTGAAGCACTTCAATTCTGTATAATGAGCAATGCCAACAAAGAAAGACTGAGAAGCCCGAGTTACATTTTAAACTTTTCTTGCTTTTCAGTCCTACCATTTGTTTTTTACAATCAGACATAAAACATTCATTCAATATTTAAATAAGATTTGTTGATCAGGCTTTGTTTTGTGTTAGAGTTACAAGTACAGCTTTCAAATGTGACACGCTTTACTCAAAACCATTACAGCATCTGTAGAAACACTTCAGTGAAGTAAACCTATAAAACATTGCAGCTTCTTCAAATGTACCGGTAAATAAGAAGTAGTGGGATACTTTCATTAGGACTTGAGTATTCTGTTAAATGTGAATATGCTGCTTTCATAGAGTATAATCTGGGAGTGGGAGTCATGTACTGTATGTACTGTATGATACTATGTATAGTGTCAACGTTACCATGTTAACACAGTGGGGGTGGGCGTTCATGTATGTGTGCCATAGTATGTTTTTACATATGAGTATTTATGTCAGTAAAATGGATGAATGTACAGCAACCACCCACTGCTTCTTTCCACCTGGGGGGATTTTTCCTCCCTTCATGTCCACACAGAGCATATTTGTCTCTTCTTGGGCAGCGTTTGACTGACAAGCAGGGTAATCACCTTTTAGCTTGGGGGGATTAGCGGCAGAATGCAAATGGTAGATGTGACACATATGCATACATCATGTTTGCAGGTGCGGACATTTTCATGCTAGCTGTTCAGATGTGTGGAGAAGAAATCAGAATCACACATAAGGCTTTTGACACCCAATAAGGCTGAAATGTTTGACAAATTGATGGTGATATTGATGAATAGATGGGGTTTTTATATTTGTAAATTAGCGTTCTGCGACAGGTTTCAAAGATTTCCTCAGACACGTTGGCAGTGTTTGTAATAGGCTGACTAATGCTGCATCTGGATGCCATTTCTATGTAAATTGTAAATTGAAAGAAAGTATGACATGATTAAGTCATGGTTACCGGTTGTTTGCTTTTGTGTGATCATTGGCCATCAGTAATTATATCATACAAAGTGGAATAATGAGAGCGCAAAGAGGTGAGTAATGGAAGTCAGTCTTCATCAGTTTTATCTTGATAACAGCTGGGGTATGTTAATCAGTCTGCAACCATTATTTAAAGACATAGTTATATATTGATGACTTAACCATTAACCTTTTTTTGTTTTCCAGAATTTAATTTACCATTAATTGACCCAGCTTCTACATACTGACTTCAGCCACAGACTTTATAAAATAAAAAACAAAAATAAGCAAAGAGGGGGCTCTGTAACAGAGCTAGCAGCTAGCGACCTATAATAACACCCCTCTGTCACTCAAAGTAGTCGTGGGGCCCCCCCAATTTCGCATAACTTAAGCCTACATATAATTCAAACAGGTGATTAATATCACACTTCATCCCATTTACAGTTGACATGAATAGGAAAGTTAGTTAAAGAGACCAAACAATTGGCTGTAAACTTTATTTTCTGCTGTAAAGTTGAGGGACTTAGCATTTAGGTTCGTGGTGATTAAGCTCTGCGGCAGTGAAGCCAATGCGGAAATTAACATAACCAGTTAAGCTACTGCTACACTTTGCAGCCTCCTAGCTTAGCTTAGCATACAAACTGGAAATTGGATGGAAACAGCTAACCTGGCTCTGTACACAAGTCACACAAATTAATTCAGATTTGACCCTTTTGTGGTTTTAACAAACAGGATACAGTATGCAATAGTGATTACTTAGTAGGTTATTAACATGCTAGTTTTTTTTTTTACCAAGGAGCCTAGCTAGCTGTTTCCCCCTTTACTCCGCTACAGCCTACCGCTAAGCGTGGTATCAATCCTCTCATATAAATGTAGGCAAATGATACACGATTAAAGAGGAGAAAACGAAAAGAACAAAGAGCATGTGTGAGCATCCATTTAAGTATGTTTCTCTACTCAGGGGAAATGCTATGTGTGCAGAGCAGTGTACATGGGGTAATAATCAGAAGCGCTTATTGAGAAAGGGGTTCTTATTTGAAGTAATTAAAGCCCCAGAGCACCCACAGTTAGAGAGGGGTTATATACCAATCCATCACATCCCTTTTCTCCTTTTTGATGCAGTTTGCATTCCACACATTTTTTGTGACTTTCCAGACTGCTCTCTCCTTGACATACTACATCTTGCAGTTTGCTTGAGGCAGCAGTAGTTTGGTTATAGATTATTTTTGCCATTTTGGAGCTCCTTACAAAAAATCAACATGCTGATTACCAGACCTCTTGTAGCTCATAAATGCTGCTACTTAGCACTAATCAGCACTAATACCTGTTGAGCTACCTTTTAAATCATGATTACATTTCTCCAAAGGTCAAAGCCCTTGCCTCCTGTGGACTTGTTTTGCTGTATGACTGTCACAAATAATGCACATACAGTAGAGCTTGGTCTGTAAAACAAGGGGACAACTCTGCATGCAGCAAGTAAAATGTATGAATATTTCAAGCCTTCTCGCTCTGTTTATTCCACCGCAGACACTGTTCAGTATGTGGTTGTAGTGTAACAACAAGTTGACAGGCCTACTTTAATTATACATGAAAATAATTATGCTCATGTAAGGTACTTTATTAAGGTTAGATTTGTGCATTGTTTCTCGACTCATTTAATGACATGAGGTGACACATACCTGCTGATAACAACCTTAAGCCCAATTTGTTTTCTTTCTGTGGAGGCCGTTTGTGCTTTAAAAATGGTGTGAATAATTAAAGCTCAATTTCCTCAGTTCACCTTCCCTGATGATACTGTAGGTGATTTACATTTAGGCTGTCTAAACCAGCACCAAATCAAAAAGTAAAAGATACATTGTCTTTTCTTATCCAGACTGGGAACACACTGAAAACTCTTCAACAGTCAGTGACATAAAAAAAGAACAGATGATCATTTCGGTTTAACAATAAGGAATCATTCTCTTATGTGTTACTATAATTAACGATATAGGAGGTGCTGATTACTTTGACATCATTATTCTCATTTTCTGAAAACACATTATCATATGATAATGTCGTAACTGTGTGTGACGGTATGTAACCAATCAAAGAGTTCCTCTTAAGTCGGAAGAATTCTATTTGTAGGCCATGGCATACTTGCAGCACTACAATACCAAATTCAGAATGATATTTTGACAAATAATTTTGCAAGGTATGTAATGTTGGTCGCTCTGAAACTTGCAACTGGAGAGTGACGGAAATGTCAATCTCAGTCTGTGGAAAAGGTCTAGTTATGTTCTTTACACATTGAGGAGGCATTAAGCAAACTTACCATTTATTCCTTTTCACTTTCACATTTCTTTGTGAAAGCATTTTTCTGTGCAAATGGAGCATTCACTCCACAAAACCTCTCTTGGGATTTTCTGAGATATTTTCATCTTGTTTCGGTCATACCTCCTTATGTATACCAGTTAAATGTAAACCTGAAAGACGCCAGGGGGACTAAAGGTAGTGATACAAATATTTTTCTAATAAACATGTAGAATAAATATCATAAACGTTTTTTATTATATTTCTCTGCTCCCTTAAGCACCATCTCTTCTAGTGTGCCAGCTCTGTAAAGACCCCACAAACGCCAGACACCATGCTGTAGTGCAAAATACAGAGAGCCTCCCTGAGGGCAATAGGTTTAGAGTAGACAATATTGTGTGTCCTCATTTTACAAAGCTTGAATGTAACAGATTTTCATTTATATGTAAAAGTCTGGCTTTTGACAACCATATAGAATACCAAAAGCATTGTCCTATTTTCTACTTAAAACCAGCTTCAACACCAACAGCAGTTATATTTCTTGCCTTTAGACAGAGATTGACAAAACACTAATTTCTGTTTTCTTTTGTACCCAGTGAGGGCAGGTAGGCGTAGAGACGTTCCTTTCTGCCGCCTACATCCAAACTGTTGCATATGCATTATATCTGGGTAGCTCTGAGCATGTCGCACGGCATAATTACATTTTACCGTGTTGTGTTGCCCAACTACAGTCATCAATTGACTCATTCACAAACTTGTGTGGTGCACGATAGGTTGGCTCATAAGCTTTGCACTGACTTGATTGTTTTGTGTCACCTCGTGTACAATCCCCTTGTTGAACTGACTTCTTAATTACATATGTTAGTTAAAAGCTTTAATTAATACTAAAGCCTATTGTACAAAGGTATTAAGTCATCACATTCCACTAATGCTGACCCAGGTGTGACTCAGTCATTTTTCACTCTTGAGCTTTGTGGATTCATATTATTCATTCATGATGATTAATGTGTGAGTCTATTTTTAATTATGTTTTTTATTCATGTTTAATTTACAATGCAAGCTGTTACAGGATGTGTTTTGTACGCATGACAGCTCTCCATACATTGAAACTCTGTGATCAATAACAGTGCAGTCTCACTCTGGTGTGGCTCCTGAGAGAAATGTCAAGTATGTTGATCAGGCAATGGATAATATCTCCTCCTCTTTGACATTTATTATCCTCAGTGGATAAAATAAGGATTCATTAGGTTTACTCTAGTATACAAATACTCTTATTTTATAAAGTAAAAGTAATACAATTGTTAATTAAAAGCTCTCATTATGCTGAAGGGTTCTTCTTATATTGCTTTATGTGTTATTTTCCGCATGATTAAAGCGTTGTTTTTGATGCAAGTAAACATGTTTAAATGAAACATCTTATCTTAGATTTTGTATAACCTCTTAATTAGAAAAACAACTTTACCTGTTGTGAAGTGCAGTACAACTTTATTTTGGAAATGTTGTTGAGTAGAGGTAAAAAGTAGCTTAAAATAGGCATTGGCATAACATTCTTAAGTGATTGTTTTTTGTTACTTTCCTCGAATGATTGTGCGTAGTGAATACAATAAATGTTGAATCCACTTTCAATCACCACATTTGACCAGGTAGGCTCCCAGAGCACCCCATTTATTGCATTTGTGTGGAATTCACCATTATAACCCAGGATTTCACTAGCCTATTGCTTGCCTTTGATAGATTGTTGATTTCGTGTTTTGATGTCAATGAGACACATCTAATAATAAAATTAAATCTTATGTTTCACAATCACAACCGCATGTTAAATGCATTGCATGCTTGTGCAGCAATTCCATTGCTATACCAACAGTACTCAGCACCACCGTTACTACCTTCAATATAGATTTGACTGAAGTCAAGAACGTGAGGCCATGCTTTCCCTCATATCCTTTCACACCAAGGCTTTTCCCGTTCTAGCTCCGTGCTAGAGCTTTTCTGGTTCAGAACCGGTTCTTCGGTTCAGCTCCCGCTCTGTTCACACCGCTCAGAACCCGACTGGTGCTGCGTCTGTCAGGGTTGGGGAAAAATAGGACCCAAATGCAGATTGAGGAGGGAAGCAGGTTTCAAAATGAAACAAAAGGCGAGCTTTATTTACAAAAGTTGAAAAAACAAGAATCCATGAACAGGTACTGTAGCACGAGGTAGCATCCAAACAAAAGGTGACTGTGACCAACATGAAGGGAGACATGAACGACAAATAATGAACCAACACCGAACACAGGAAGAGACAAGACTAAATACAGGGAGGGGTAATCACGAGACGAGAAACAGCCGGGCAGGGAAGGAGAAACACAAGGGCAAGAGGTGAACACAATCAGACACACCAGGGAAACTAACGACAGGAAGGAAGACAAGACACGGGGAGAACAGAATTGCAAAATAAAACCATGACAAGACAGACCAAACTAAAACCGTGACATAAAACTAAGATCGTGACAGCGTCATTGCGTCATCGTTTGCGTCATGACATAACCGTTTGCGTGCCTGCTTCATAAAGCCAAACCGCGCGGAAACCCCTCACATCGACAACAATGGCAGATTGTATTGAAGCGCTACTCATTTTGTTTTGCTCTGTCTAAACGAAATGGAACAAATGGGACGACTTTACTACTAACTTTACAGTCGTTACATGCTACATTCAAAAGTTCTTTACAATCATCATCAACTTCATTCCATAGGAGAAAGAAGGTAAATATACGTCCTATTGGATGGCGTTAGAGCTAGCTGTTGTTAGCCTCTGCATGCGCCAAGCTCAAAAATACCCAGCTTTGCAGCATTAATTACTATGGTATAACATTAAAACTGATTCTCAATGTTATCATGTTGAAGCTGGCGGAAAGGCGGATGTCGCGTGTTATTTGGACACAGCCCAGATCCGACGTGGCGTATGCGGTGCTTGCTTTCTAGACCGACAACCTTTTGGTGCTTGAAACGAACCGGATTCTGGAGCTTAGAGGCAGCTCCGCTGCGGTGTGAACAGGAAAAAACGGTGCTTTTCCAGCTCCAGCTCCGAACCGGCCCTGGAACCGCGTTGGTGTGAAAGGGGTAGGGAAACTCAGGCAGTCACACCTTTTGCCTGAATCCAAACACATTATAGACCAATTCCCTTGTTATCACTTATAATACATTATGTAATTCCCAAATAAAAGCTATATTGTATGATATATCTTATTATATAACCACTACCAATATTTTTGTTCTTATTGTGCCACTCTGTTAACACAGTCAATATCTTGATTCATCTAGTTTTATTGTCCATACATGTTGTCATTGAATCAAGCTTAAATCCCTCAAGAGTTCAGCTTGGTTGGGTAACACATGTTTATTTCCCATCAGAGCTGTTGTTATTTATTTTATGGCTGATTCCTCATGATCATTGGTGTCGAGCTGTTGAGAGAATGTGCTATCAGTTGGCTCATGAGCCTCGCACACAGCTTTTAGAAAGTGACATCTTGACGACAACCGAGCCAGGCAAATTAGAAAAATTATAATCAAGATGTGATGCAGAGATAAAAGCTGGAAAATATTTAAGCAACAAAAACTGTTCCGTCCTTCTTCTTCAGTTTGAACATAATAGATGTTTTGTTGAATTGTGTGGACATAACCATTATTAATAGCCTTATTAATAATGAAAGGAGTAAACAGGTTGCCTTGAAAGTATGACAGTATTGACAGTATACAAATGTTAAAATGGGGACATATTATGAAATGATACTGCTTATGCACATACATTTGGGTACCAGGGTTTCCGTTAGCCGGTAATTACCGGTTTTTAGCTGGTAAAATTTATAAAAAACCGGTAAATTCAAAACCTGACGGTCAAAATGTCTGGTAATAATTAGGGATGCTCCGATCGATCGGCCGCCGGTCATTATCGGCCGATATTCACTCTTAATAGTTTGATCGGTGCTCTCTATAAAGGCCGATCAGGAGAGCTGGATCTGATCGATATGGACATAAACGCGAGTGAAGTGTAACCGGAGCGAGAGAGATCAGATCAGCTGCTGAGTCTGACCGAGACACGCAGCTCTGCAGGATCACCTGAAGCCCCGCCCTCTGTTTAGCGAGCTGCATGAGAAATTGACGTGCTGTCAGGAGAGAGAGAGGGAGGGAGAGGATCCGTTTCTCCCGTGTTATTATTCAAAGTTGATGTAAACTTCTGAATAATGTACGTTATCTACTACAAGTAGTTTGTTTGAATGTAATAATTATGTTGTTTGTTGTTTGTGGAATCATTTATTGAAAAATGAATCTGAATTTTTCGATCTGTTACGATTATAAACTGAAGCAATATAAAAATGAGCCCGTGAACTGAGTTTTAAACTGAAGCATATCTGCTCATAGTCCGGTAATTACCTGCTAACGGAAACTCTGCTACACAACTATTATTATTATTGAAATATGACCGGTAAGTTTCAAATTAGTCCGGTAAAATAAATTCTGCCCGGACATTTGACCGGCGAGAAAAAATCCTAGCGGAAACCCTGTTGGGTACATAGAGTGCTTACAAACTCCAACCAAGTTAGTCTATGTATTAGACTCATAGCAACTTTTTAAAAAGCCAATCAGAGCAGAATGAGGTTTTTATCAGAAGGGGGTTTTGAAGACAGGCATTCAATTGTAAAAAAGTGTTTCAGACAGAGGATGAACACAGGCATATTCAGACAGTGTTGAACAAATGATGACTTTTTTATACATAAAAGCATGGTAACGTGTGCTAAAAGAAAGCCAAAATACAAGTATGACATGAACATTTGCATATGTACTGTAACTTTCCGAAAATAGCCTCATGTTATCAGTATGAAATGATTGTGGTTGCATAAGCAAAAATCCTACCAGGCAAACAGCTCTAAATAATTTGCCAGTCCTGTGGAGAGCCATTCCCATTTCATATGTTCATATTGCTGCTCTGTGCGCACTGCAGTTATCCTTGTAGCCTGTTTTGTCATTTAGTGGAGACATTCATGGGAGACTCATATTGCAGCTTTAAACAAGGGAAAGCGAGCCAGACTCATAGCCCTATATGACTGCGCGGAGACCAGAGTGCAGCACAGCACCCTTTGTGTATCTGACTGTGCACGTCAAGCCATTTACATCCTTTTGTCACATCACAGGGATTTATAAAGTACTATAATATGCACCCCTACTTCTAAAACCTCCAGTCTTAGAGTAAGATTTCATCACGTTGCGTATCACGATTCCCTGCTGCAGCCAAAACCTTTTTTTTCGCCTTTGTGAATTTTAACACGCTGAAGACATCAAAGCTGCCGCGACCCGTGGGGTCCTCTGCATGTGTATGTTGTGTTCTGGTTTGTGTGTTTCTTAACTGAATAGCACACATATTTTTTAATTCATGGTGTCACAGTATGTCAAAGGCGAACCATTTACAAAAAGATTTGTTCCCTACTTCACGAATCAGGCCAGTCTGTATATTTTGTGAAAGTGGCGGAAAGAATTCTGCCAATTACACACAAAATGTATATAAATGGGATGAACACCATGCTCTATACATATAATATATTTCAAGGGATTCAGCAAAATGGATTATGTGTGAATAAGCACGCTCAGTATAAGGGACACATATCTTATAGCTGTTTCTTGTAAAACCTTCCTTGGTTAAAAACTCAGCTCTTTAGAATTTAGAAAAGCACTAATAGGTCTAAAGTGCATCTACCTTGTTATGTAAACTTTATTTCTGCCTATGTAAACAACAGATGAAAATGATGGATGAAAACAGTTTTTACGCTTGGCTTAGCTACAATAGTTGGTGTATTGATTAAAGCATAGTTTGCCGATGAAAAGAGGATGAATCATGAACATAAAATGGCATCAATTTAAAAGATTAGATTGGCATGCAGTGATTAGCGGACTAACCTTCATCTAATTAATACTTGAAACACAAATGCCATGTTCGTGTTTCATGTTTTCCATATTATTTTTTACAGTTTTCATTGCCGCATTTATAATTATTTCAATTTCATTTCCAAATTCTACATTTGACTGAAAACCCAGTTCACCATGCTGAGATGATGGTGGTTAGTGCTCCTTGCTGTTGACCTGCATGTAACCTATGCCATCGTTGTAAAAGACGTGGATACTCTTAAGGTAACCTTTCTAATCATATCACTGCCTCATGTCCATTCACCTTTTTAGGGGTGACAACCATAAGCCGAACATGTGTGCATGCTCTTTTAAATGACATGCAGGAGAAATGACAGAAATTATTTAAATACGCGATGAAAGTCAGTACCTTGGCAGCTCTGAAAGTCCCTGTGGACTCATAAAGCCACTGACCCACATGGCCACCAGGTTGTGGAGAGCATGCGGTAATTTTGTGTGAATGTCAGCAGCAGTGTGAGATTCCCATACTTTCAAAGAGTCACACACTTGAGGTGACTTGTTTCTAGAGTGGAAATATGTGCCAAGTGTGGCAACATGTATGCAGTATGACCCAAGCCCAGGTCCTGGGGGAGAGAGGAACACGACTGAAGCCAAGCGTGCACTGAAAGCAGCCTGGGCTGTGCTCGAAAACAGCCTCTGCATGTGGAATGAGTTTCAGGCAGAGAGCAGATGAAGCACTAGAGCAAGTGCAGCAGGTTTCTGAGCACTGGTATGTTAACAACACACCAGATTGTGAGAGTGCTATCTGGGGCATGATTGGCGTGTGCATGAGGGAGGATGAGGCTGCTAGACACTGATTGGATGCGCTCCCTCGTTGGGTGTGGCCAGAATATTAATGACCGCCCCTGCCTTTCGCACTACCAGATTTTGGGAACAGATTCAGAGGAGGGATGGGGTGTTTGAGATTGTGCGTGTGGAGAGGAGAGTATCGCAGCTTGTGAGGGAAGTGAGCAGAGAAAAAGGGGAGGGGGGGGACAGAGAGAGAAAGAGAACAAGAGCCTGTGAAGAGAAAGAGGGAGGGAGCTTCAGGCAGAGAGTCCGGACTACCGCTCAAACACTGCAGTCTTTTGCTTCTCTGTGGAAACAGTGTCTTTCTCTTCTGCCTGTCTGTCTCTTCTTATTGCTTTATTCTTCTCTCGCGGCTTTGCCATGACCCCAGCGGACACCTTGATCTCCTTGCCCACCTAGAGAAGAAGGGAGAAATGCTGTAGCGGAGGAAGGAGAGACGAGAAGAGGGGACACGGCACACTTTGCCTCACTGATGAGAGTCTGGAAATTAATTAACCGCCGGAAGCACAGAGGGGGAGCGCAGAGAGGGGCTCAGTGTGAGGTGCAGGAGGAGAATAAGAGGGAGTTGAAGAGGGTGAATTATTAAATGTGTGCGGAACAGGCTGTGGAGATGAGTTACCCCTAGACACTTTTCAGAGACAAAAAGGACAAGTTTGGGCAAGACAGGAATTTTAACAAAAGGATATATTGAAAAAGCCAAAGAATGTACTGCTCACAAGCGTTATTCATCCTTTCATGCTGCTTTTCATCCTTCCCCTCACATGCATAACACCATATTTCCCTCTCATCTTCTTATCCTTTTTCACTGCATGTCAGCAAAAGCATATCGACAGCCACCACCACAAGCCTTAGACCTGTGCGTAGCATTTCATTCTCAGTGGATGTGTTACTGAATACATGAAGTTGATTGGCAGAATCAGGAGTGCTGTTATCTCCCAGCCGAGAGTACCTGCTCAGGAATTTCCAATGAGTCCAGGTAGGACGTCTTGGATCGTTTCGCCAGCCCAAAGCAGCTGGAGAGGTCGACTCGAAGCCCAGTCATTTACCTGATTGGATCGTTATTAGATGAAACTGCAAACCAGCTTATCTCTCAGAGCATGACACTTGTGTTTGGGGCGATTACAGAGAGGGAAACAAGGATGTACAGATGTGAGAGTGTATGTGGGGATTATGTCCTAAATACACAGAATTACACCGTTGTTGCGGCAGGATTATGCAAAATCTCCTGCTGGATGTAGTGGCACTATTGGATTAAAGAGCGGAACTAAAATCAAGTGAATGGCAGGACATTATCTTTAACAGATTAAGTGAGATCAAGTTTGTCACACCTGGGGTAGAATTGAATAAACCGTTGCAGAGTTTGATGAGGGGTCGGAACTATTCTGAGGAATAGGTCAAAACATCACAAAAATAATCTCTCAGCGTCCAACGGAATAACTTTTGGTCCCTCGGTGTGGACTAAATACTGAAGTACACAGAGTGACTATAAAGAGACTCTTAAAGTTCCTTCAGTCTCCATAATGAGACGCTCGAGCACAGACGAGACTCCGTACCGGCGCAGTCCGTCTCTGGACAGCAAACCCGACACGCCGCCGTTCACTTCTGGCTTTCACCGCTTCAGTGGGGAGTTTGAGTACAAGCGGCCACCGTTTGCGTTCGGCTTCCACACGACAAAAGGGCCGGAGACGTCAAAGGGGCGCTATGCCCAGGGGAAGAAGTATGTGGTGTTTTACCTGGACCTCTCCTTCATATTCCTCCTAGAACTGCGGCGCTGTAGGATGGCCGAGGGTTGCATGATGGCCCTGCGATACGGAATGGTCTTCTTCAACCTCCTCTTCTGGGTGAGTCCTTAATATTTTGTGTTTGTTTGTTTAGCCAAAAGGGGTTTTCTGCTTTCTTGCCTTTCGCATGTTTTCATTCTATGTTACTCACACTTTTGTTATCTTGGATATGTATGCCTGTGCAACGTGAGAGGAGTGAATAAGGGGGGGGGGGGGGGGGGGGGTGTTCAGAAAGAGATAGATCAAGCATTTAGATCATGTGTACAAAGCCCACTGTGTGGGTGAGTGACGCCTTGTTTGTTCCCTATACAGTTCTTCAGTGTGGGTTTACGCTGCATTGTTAAGCTTCGGCATATTTTGAGCTTGCATTGGGTATACACTGGTTAACCACAGCTTTACTATGTGCTTTTATTCTTCACCTGCTGGACCTCGGTTAAACTCTCCTCCCCACAGAACAACGCATTGCAAAGTATCTGCTGTCAATCTGCTGTATTGTATCTGTTTGCCATGGGGACCTTTGTGCCCTGCTGTCAGTCGGTCTCTGTCAATCACACTCCGATAACCAGATAACTTTCCCTCGCACTGTGAAGTCATGCTCCACAACTGAGCTTCACATCTTCAAGATCTCATCAGAGCTTCAGCTGGGCTTTTTTTGTGTGTGCAAAAGACCCATTTGTGTGCAAGCCATTGCTACTAGTCAGAGATTTAAGTGAGGCTGGCCCCTGTGGTTATGTTGCTGGGATTACTTTGATTTGTCATACTTCTGTTCTTATTGGTAATGCTATGAGATGAAGCCTTGAGCGATGAAATGCAATCTATCTGCCGAGATGCAATCTCCCACGGGGAACAAGTGACCTCTTCACCTCTACATCTTCTCTCCGCTATAAAGTGTTGTCAAAGAGGGGTTGCAGTGTTTGTTATTAGCACACTCTGTGCTAGTGTGTGTGGCCACCTGGTATAAATACCGACCATTACAAGCCTCTCCTAAGAAGCCAATCGGTAGGATCCAGCAGGTAAGAACAGAGGAGCTCTTTCAATATGAAGCACGACTGTAATAATATCAGTCTTTGTAGCTGATGGCTAAAGTCAGAGCTCATTGTCATCACAATTTCAACAGCAATTTATATCGTTATATTCAGTATATTGATCAAGTCCAAGCTTTGTATGGAAAAAGGGGGCTTGAAACTGGAATACATTTTCAAAATTGTTACAAAAGGAGGAGACTGAATTTGACCTGAATGTTGTAAAAGCAGTACCTATCAAAAGGTCTTAATTTCAACGTGACTTATACTTTGAGTGATGCAGCAAAGGAGTTTACATTCTGCATGAAAAAGAGGAACAGTATCATCAACAATTCTCGCTTATATCCATTATTTGTATGATTGACTCTATGGATTTCAACAAAATAATTGACCAACATAGAATTGAAAGTGTGTGCTCAGTAAAAGAAAACACTATCAATCATTTTGATTTTCAAGTATGATGCTCTGAATGAGATACAAGTGCTAGAACATTTTCTTAAGTTAATATTACATTTGTTTTTTCAATGAGTTATTCAAGGACAACATTAATCAAAAACAATTTCAATATTTCTTCATTCCTGACCTTAACATTTGAAGAAAAAGGTCTGCCTTTCACTTTTTTTTTTACTTTACAGTATATTAAAGCGAATGTGGAGAATAAGAGTTTGGGTCTGTTGAAATTAGGACATTAGAATACATCATCATGGGCTCCATCTTCCAAACTCCCCTCCTCAGTGCTCCTTCAGAACGTTTGCCAGGTTTGCTGTCCCTATCGCTCCCACTGCCTTTCTCTTCATACATTCATAGCCTTTCCATGTCCGGACAGGAATACGATTGTGTGGCTCAGCTCAAGCCAGTTTGTTTGTTTCCCATTTACAAGGCCAGTTAATCACGAGAATAAACAGGAGCAGAATCCGTCCGTCTGCCAAATGCAGTAAATGTAAATAAACATGCCATGATGCAGAAAGACTATCAGATTAAAAAGTGGTGACCTGCGCACACTAGGGATGTGTCAAAGGATCTGTGAACAGTATGCATCTATGTTATCACAAACAGAGCTGACACTCACTGAGTCTGAAAACCATGACGATTCCGAAACCGTTTGCTGTTTGGCGCTGTGTGGAGCAATCCAGTCATTCAGTCTGCTCTCCGAATCTGAGTCTGCTGTTGACTCGTGCACGATGATTCTGGATCTGCTACGGGTACGGCACAGCACAATTCTGCTATGTTTTGCACAGTGAAGGAAGTTCCCTTGATTCAGTCAGTCAGGATTTGCGAATCTGAGTCTGCTGTTGACTCGTGCATGATGAGTCCGGATCTCTGGATCTGCTATACGGTTACGGCTCTGAGTCCCCACGAGTCTGCAGGAAGTTTCACTGATCCGCGTCCCCTGAGCCAAACGATAACTTCTGGCAGCTATCCTACTTGCTAAAGGCTAGGCAGATGGACTGGGGTATGTTGTAATGTGATTTTAAAATGTACATGTTATAAGGAGAGTAGTGAGTGAAGCAAGTTATAGTTTTAATTTGTACGTCACCAGGTGTAAGACTCAAAGGACTCGGGTTAATGGATAGGGGAGACTCGTCACTCACAGGCAGGGGCGCCGTAAGGGGGTGAAAAGTTAGGACGATTCTAAGGGCCCGTGACTGACAGGGGCCCCAACATGTTTAGAACATTAAGAAAAAAAATGTAAGTAACCTTTCATCAATCCTCAATAATTAATATTAATAGAACGTTATATTGATAAATTACTCACTAAACTTATGATTCATTTAACTTATTTTCTTCCAAAAGTTAATTTCATTTCACTGCTCTTTTAGCTGACATTTAAAGGTGGGGTAGGTAATTCACTTCAGAAACACTTATTGTTATATTCCATGGAATGCTCTTAACATCCCGATAGCAATGAATATATTAAATGCTTTGACAATAAATACATACAAAAATGTCATCTGTGGAAGCCGTGGCGCTGTAAAAAGCACGACCAATCATCTGAGCCGGCCCGGCTAAAATAACTGGATGACCTCCCTGCCTGTCAGCCTTCCATCTGTGCACAAACTGATCTCGTGCCCTCATTGGTCATGTGCGCGTTCGTGTGTGTTGGAGGAGGGGCTCTGTGAGGAACTCTGAAGGAAGGGACAGATTTTTTTCGGTTGTGTACTTTCAGATTCTAGCGCACTCGAGCTGGTTTCTCCATTCTTACCTACCTACCTTTAATAAATGCAGGCACATTTTTAGCGCCTATTCATACTAAATCAGTTGTCCCTCCCCCTGGTGCCAGGACCAACAGATCCATCTTTAGGCTCAGCAGCCCTGTCCCCCCATAATGCTGAACCTGAACCAGCTTTTCTCCAAACTGAAGGAGGTGAGCAGCATTGTGTTGAATGACATGCCGCTTAACATATCTGAAGGGAGACTGGAATACAAAATATATATAACAAAAAGCTAACATCTAATTTAAATGATACATTTCAAACAGTATTTTCCCACATAGCCAATGATCTATATAAAACAAAAAAACTGCTTTTAGTCTATTTAGGATGATGGACAGTTTGAAGCATTGAGTGATCAGTCTGTATTAGGTAAACAAAATGTTAATCACCGACATTTTGGTTATGATATTAATACTAATGATATTATATTAAAGCAGGGGTGGGGAACCTCCGGCCCCTGGGCCGTATACGGACCGGTAGACCATTTGGTACGGCCCTCGAGGTAATTTATAAACAAAGTGGCCTGTGCCTGGTGGTGGGGCCCAATGTGATATATTTTCATGGGGCCCAAAATCCCTGGCGGCGCCCCTGCTCCCAGCTCATTACTAGGATCGGGGTTAATGATCCGGATGAATCAGGACTCACCCATCTCTAGTTCAGATAACACACAGGAGCTACAGTAGAAGACCCACCTGCTTCTTTTAAATCAGCTGTGTGGGAACATTTCGGGTTCCCTGTGGACTACAACAACGATGGAGTGCGAGTGGTGGATCGGACGAGGACGGTGTGCTGGTGTTGTTCGACAGCGGTGCGGTATGCTAATGGTAACACACGCCAAACATGCTAAATCATATCAGAAGGCATCAGCCAGATTTGCCAATCACTGGAGCCCGGCAAAAGACAACAGCAGTTCAACAGCTAATCCCCGCTGTTTTTAAGAAGCCAATAGACATGAAAGCAGAGAGAAAAAAATAAATAACGGAAGCTTTTGGCATATGCTTTTATGCTTTTGGCCTATGCTGCGCCCTTATGCAATAGTAGAGGACCCCAGCTTTTATTGATTGTGATTGAAACAATATCTTATTATTTATTTTGTAATATTTTATAAGACATTTTGTTTTGTTTTACAGCTTATTGAACCCTTTTGTTTGACATCAGCCATTATAGATAATACGGCCATCTGAGTGTGTGTGTGGTACTGTTTGTGGTTTGTTTTTAACTGTAATAAAGTTAATTATTCAAAATGTTAAAGTTCCTTATTTTTAAACTGAAACTTGCACTACTGTTCAAAAATAAATAAAAAACAAACCTGGAATTAGGTATTTGGGACTTTTTTTTGCTTTTTCTTGTTGTACCGAACCCGTACCGAACCGTGACCCCCAAACCGAGGTATGTACCAAACCGTGAATTCTGTGAACCGTTGCACCCCTAGCGCAGACACAAAAACACACAGAAAACTTTAAGTGTCGATGTCAATTTACATAAACCTAAAAAGTGTCAACACTGTTAACTTAACACACTTTCTTTTGGCAACATGACTCCTCAAGCTGTGTGAGAAGACGGTGTGACATGTGACAGACAGACTAAACATATCAGTCTGCAAATAAACAGTGAAGCTTGGTCGGAATATAAATGCTGAACTGTAGGCTTTAAAATGTCGCTCCGAAAATGTTGTATCCGAGCTGTGGTCAGTTAAAATTCTCAGAACTAATTATGCATTGCTGTGATAACCTTGGGTCACGGTGAATGAAAAAATATATAAAAACATAAATTCACACATCTCCTACAGCCATATTTCTTTGCTGTGTGTTTGTATTCTCAGTACGTACAGAGAGCCACATTTTAACCAATATTCACAGCTTTCCTTGGCCTTCAGCCTGTTTGTCAGACCACAACTATGTTTGCTTATGAATTTCATGAAATTGGATGAAGTTACTCCAAACTGGATGAAATTAAAAGCATCAGTAAGAACTATTTCCTATGGATTGCTTTCTAGGTTGGGAAGTGTCAATTATGTGTACCTTCCAAAACCCTCTGGGTTAAATAGTAGAAGACCAGTAGATGCAAAGTAGTGCAATGTTTAGGTGAACAATTGATTAGTCTTGCTACTTGCCTTGACATACATACTACATACATGTGGTGTATATTCTGTAAAGTGAAGTGAACGAGAACGTTCTGGTTGATTGAAGGAGTTGAAAAGGTGGATGTAATGTAGTGGTGCTTTCAGTCAGTAAAGGGGCTCATGACAGCAGCCAGAAGTGTCAGTTTGTTCTGAGACAAACTGCATGCTCATGTTGGTGTCAGCCACTAATTTCCTCTCAAGGCAATCACAAGAGGTCAAGGGGTCAAACTGTGACCAGTAAGAGAACTGTCATTATGATTGAGGTCAGAGCGGCAGCCACTGAAGAGCCGGGACGATGGGAACAAGTGGCAGAGGACAAAACCTCCTTGGTATTTATTTTATGAAGCAGGACAACAAGTTCACTTAAACTTAAAAGAGGAACAGATCAACTGCAGTGGTGATGTGCTGCTAATTGAATTGTGGAAATCAGTTCATAATCTGGAAATTCCTATTTTTATTTAATTTCCGCACATTTTAAACCATCAAAAACAACCCAACAGTAAGAACAGGTTATCTTATAAGTATATTAATAAAAGAACAGCCATACAGTTAATAGTATACATTTTTTTGTTGGAGTATCGTTTTAAGTCGTGGCTGTGGTCCTGGATGGATATCCTCGTGGATTCATCTTCCTATTATACACACATGCATTTCCAAACATTTGGACTACCTATGTTGCAAATGTATTATCTTTTCAATTTACACACGGCATCTATTGCACGTCTGTCCGTCCTGGGAGAGGGATCCCTCCTCTGTTGCTCTCCCTGAGGTTTCTCCCATTTTTCCCTTTAAACTGGGTTTTCTCTGGAAGTTATTCCTTGTACGATGTGAGGGTCTAAGGACAGAGGGTGTCGTATTGTCATACTGATATTCTGTACAAACTGTGAAGTCCACTGCACTGAGACAAATGTAACATTTGTGATATTGGGCTATATAAATAAACATTGATTGATTGATTGATTGATTGATTGATTGATTGATTGATAAGTTAAACGATACTCCAACACTAATTAATTATTTCATGTTCATTAAAAGGTTCATCAATCTGCAGATTGTCATGGAAATAAGTATTTTTCAAAGAAACCGCATGAAAAGAAATGTGAAGGTTGCATTTGTTTGTTTGCATGTGTTTTTGTGTGATAGTCTTCACACGTTATATGTCACACACTTTGGGTGCTAATAGACTCAAAGTGGACTCCAATGACCCCTCACTCAGTCTGGGCTACAGTCAGTTACTCGTGTTAATTCCCAGTACTGTAAGTGTGTCTAATAAGCTCACCAGTCTGACCTCGTACATTATCATCTGTGGGGGTGAGAGCAGTCTGCAAATCACACCAAAGTGTCAAAAAATGAAATAGGAAAGTAACAAATGGAGAGACGGATATTTGCGCTGCAGGATAAATGCTGATTATCCCCCTTAATGTAGCAGCAATGGCTCCTCCGTAAAATTGCAACAGTGGGCAACTGGAAAATATGCGGCGAAGCACAACACTAATCGTGTTCAGCAAAAACAACTGCAAAAAAGCACCCCACAGCTACAAAATAGAAAAAGAAGTCCCTCATTTAAAGCTACAATTTTAATTAATCTTGTTGGCATTTATGTAACTTTTCAACACCGTGAGGTTGTGAAATCCATGCAGCAGTGAGTGAGACTTGGACAGACAAGCAGAAGGACTGAATATGTTTCTTCTGAAGTTGTGGTTGCTTGTCATCCTAAAGTAGGTCAGAGCCCAACGGAGGAACCATGGATTGCCAGAGTTGTGAACGGGTTGCATCTGTCTCCCCTGATTTATCCAGATCAATAGAAATTGTCTTCCTACTGATTTGAGATGAGTCAGCCCCGCCCTGCCCGGCCCCTTCCTTCACACAGCCCATCGATTCGCAGCTGGTCCGTCGGGACGTGCACAGCATGAGTGGTCCACATAATGGGCCTGCAGTTTGCTTTTGCTGAGTTTGGCATAGTTGTGCACACAAAAGCTCACAGGCAACAATGTCACACCCACATTCGGTTTTGTGAGGACGTCTGGAAATGGGAGGGAAGAGAAGAAAAGGGGACATCGGGGATGTCTTCATTTTCTAAACATAATGTTGTGTGCAGGGATGATGACGTGTTTATTTGTCTTAAAACCATTGGCAGTTGTATCAGGTCTGGCAGATCTGTCATGTGACTGGAGTGGATGCTGGGATATGTAACTAGTGGTGAATCATTTGTAATATTCGCAATTGACATGATCTAGATACACTATTTCTCTTAAAAGTGTTGTTGACATCTTTTTGATAAGGCTCTCCAGAGTTTTCATTGGCTCATGAAGAGGCTTACGGCCCGTCCACACAGCGGCGTGCGTTGACGCTTCCACATTCACTTTGAATGGGGTGACGTCACTTTTAGCCGAAATGCATCGTGGGAAGCGACGTGGAGCGTAGCTGGCGTGGCTCGCTGCAAAAGTTGAGCAATGTTCAACTTTTGACGCCTCAGCAGAGGCGTCAGCCAATCGAATCATATGCCAGTACAAGCTCTAGCCAATCAAACCGCTGCTTGTGTGTCAGGGGCGGGAGATTCATGTGATTGGTTGTTGGTCGAGTTTCAGACACGCCCGCCGGCAAGCGTCAGCGCACGCCGCTGTGTGGACGGGCCGTTAGGGTGTTGTTTTTAGGTGAGGCGGCCTTGGCTTTATCGCTGGCAGTTAAATTCTCAAGCCCCATAAAAGTTTCCTGTTTCCTTTTGTTCCCAACAGAGATATTTGTAATTGATCTGTGAACAGTTTTATATTTTTTATATTATGAAGCACAATTACCTTAATGACATAGACGACTGAATCAGCCATTATAATGATGTGATAAATCAGATGTATGTGCTTTTGTTTTGACCTCGGTAGGTTAAAATTGTATGAGCATTTTTTTCCAGTTTAAGTACCTTAATGTTTATAGCCACAATGAAGGCTGATGTTTTTATTTTACTCCCTACCCTATTAAACAAATACATTTAATAATAGCAAGGACATAAATTCACAAGATTTTAGATACAATTGGATTAGTTTTCTCCCTTTAATTAAGTCAGGCTATACTACGCTTTGCCATTTTTCTTTCTGTGATGTAGTTTACATCAGAGAAATTGATGTCAACTTTCTGTGATGTAAATGGCAAGGCATCCAGGAAAGCCCTTGACAGTAGAAAGTATGTCAGTAATTGGATTACATACAGTTAATATACATGAGACAAAGCTGATCTCAGGTCTGTTTTGGCAGGCCTGCCTTCTGTTTTTCTGCTGCCTGGTTCCCCTGGCGCTCCTGCATTACAACAACGCTGCAGATAGTACTGTGTAGCTGCCACTGATAAAATGACTTGTGCCCTTTGTGTGCTGCCAGTTTCTTTCTCGTCTCAGAACATTAGTAATTGTGGTCTAATTAGCTTATTTAAAAGCATCTACATTCCCACAGGTATGACAATGTACTGTTGTCCTCAGGCCAGTGTATAAAGATAAATGTGCATCTGTCGTCATTGCCTATTCAAACAGGCAAACATACTAATGTCTATGCTTCAGAGACCTATACAACCAAAGTAACAGTATATTATGTATAGTAATGTGTTAGAGAATGATTGGGACCACAGCAATGTAGTTTTCTACATATGTGCCTCGCTCTTTAACATCACACACACACACACACACACACACACACACACACACACACACACACACACACACACACACACACACACACACACACACACACACACACACACACACACACACACACACACACACACACACACACACACACACACACACACACACACACACACACAGAGAGAGAGAGTATTGTGCTGGAGTGAGTGATATGCTGTGGATTTCCTGTCTTATCAGCAGGGCCCTGATTGTGTATGTGTGGCCCGAGCGAGCGAGAGAGAGAGACCTTACGTGCATTGTTGTTGTTAGCATCTGGTGCTAGCTAGCTGCGCTAACGGATATAAGGAGCTGTTTAAATGAAAACAAAGGAGCGACATTTCGCCACAACTGCGTCGAGCACTTGACTTTATGCAGGAAGCCAGACAGTGGGACATTGTACGAGAAGTCAGCACACTCAGCACGGATAGTGCAACATGATTGCAGCGTCCAGGCAGCTCCCGTTCGAGCATATGTCTTGAGTTGCACATAGCTCCAACGATCCATCACACACACGCACGCACGCACGCACGCACGCACGCACGCACGCACGCACGCACGCACGCACGCACGCACGCACGCACGCACGCACGCACGCACGCACGCACACACACACACACACACACACACACACACACACACACACACACACACACACACACACACACACACACACACACACACGCTTTGTATTGTATGAGAGGTTCCAGGTTGAATTGAGGCGGATATTTGTAATGTTCAGGGGTTGTTGTGTTTAATATTCATGAGAATATTTGTCATTGTTCAAATGATAATAAACATTAGCATAAAGCATATTTGTCCACTCATATGTTGATAAGAGTATTACAAACTTGAAAAATATTCCTCTAAGGTACATTTAGAACAGATAAAAAATGTGCGATTAATTTGCGATTAATCGCGATTAACTATGGACAATCATGCGATTAATCGCGATTAATATTTTAATCGACTGACAGCCCTAATATATATATTAATGCTGTCAAAATTATCGCGTTAACGGCGGTAATTAATTTTTTGAATTAATTGCATTAAAATATTTAACGCATTTAACGCATGTGCAGAATGGCCCGCCCCATACATCCCACCAGTGGCAGCGCCAGGGTATGGCTGGGGTAGGCTACACCCATACCAAGAAATGGCTTAGCCCCACCATGAAAAATTATGTTAAAGTAAGCAAAATAAAGTCTGCCAACTCGCGCGGAGTAAAGTGCACAGACAGCAGTTAGTAAGATTGATTTCAGTAGCCACTTGTCTGGAAATACCGAAGACCAGAAACGGTTTTGAAATCTTTTGTCACGTAGTGATCGTCTTCTCAATAGAACATCTTTGATAATGTCTTCTGGGCAATCAGAATCAAGATAACGGCGTGGTGTTGTTTCAGGAAGTCCCGACGGAGAATACTATTGCTGTAGTACAGGGGTGCACATAACTGGTACGCAGGTTATGTGCGTAATCTGAAATGCGTACCGTCACTTGTGTCACAAAGCGCATTTGCGTACCGACGTACTTGTGAAGCTTTTCCAGAAGGCGGTTAGATCACCGGACGAAAGAGTCGGTCTCCGTGTGCACAGACAGGGCTGCTGTTAACGTCGGTCTGTACAACGGAATTGTGCCAAAACTACGGCAACCGGCTGCGGAGGGAGACTCCCCCCTTCACTGGAGAACTGCGCTAAAACAGCTGATCACAACGTTCACACTCTGTGGTCACAAAGTACTCCACTAGCCCCCCCCCCCCCCTGTCGACTTTCCTGAAGTACTCCCACGTTGATAGAAATCAACACGTAATGAATTAAGACCCCACGGTTTGATGATTGATAGGTGTGTGGGCTGTCTTTCATTTTGACAGGCAGACATTTTTTATAATAAACATAGATACTGTATGTTAAATGGATATATCCACCTTCTTTCATTTATCTTTCCATTCCCACAACAATATACATAAAGAAATGGCATATTTTGGACATAGTTCGAATGGTGATTAATCATGATTAATTAATTTTTAAGCTGTGATTAATCTGATTAAAAATTGTAATCGTTTGACAGCCCTAATATATATATATATATATATATACGAAAACTAGATATAGGGTCATTTTCTGCACATGTCAATAGCAGTTTCAACTATCTTTTTTTGGAAATTAAAATACTATATATAAATATATACATAGGTACACATGCACTTGGCAAATGAATAATAATAATATATGCATAATTGCATATAAACATTGTGAACACTTATTTTCAAGTGACTTTTTTTACATTCATATGTTCACGCTGTGGTTTGGAACTGCTTTTGAATGTTATTAGGCATTTTGTTATGGAAAATGTTGTGCATAATCAGTACTGTTTTAAGCTGTACTATCTCAACATATTTTAATAGATTGAGTTTTTTTAGATATGGGAGTTGTGTGTTCATATTTACCAACACCACAGACTATTCGTCATTTTTTTGGGATGTTATTATTTTTTGTAGATTTGTTGAGTACGTGTTTCCCCATATTTCGGAGCAGTAGTAAAGGTAAGGGAGAAATAGACTGTTATAAAGAGTATCTTTTCTTTAAGAATGTTCTTAGTATGATACAAAATACCTATTGTTTTTGACAGTTTAGTCTGTACATAATTTATATAGTGCTTCCAATTGAGTATTTCGTCAACAAGCAGTCCTAAAAATGTACATGCACCAACTTTTTCTATCTCTGTATTGCAAATCCGTATAATGCAGTCATTTCTACTCTCAGACAACATGTAATTTGTTTTGGCCACATTAAGGGATCATTTATTAACTGCAAACCAGTTACATAGTATTTTTAATTCTGCATTCACAATTTTAACAAGATCGCCAAGATTATGATGGGAGCAGAGAATTCAAAGTTCAGGTTCAGCCTCAATATATTTGGGGAGAATTAAAATGAGCCATCTTTATTTGTAGACAGCCAAGCCCCCTCCTGTGAGTGTTCGGTGAAGCATTATATGCTTACAAATCCAATGTAGGATAAAAACACGACTAAACTGCAATGATAGCAAAACTGTGGCTTGGGTTTTTGGGGTAATAAAGTCCATATCATCGTTGGGCTGACAGCTGAGAAAATGCTGCATCTCTTGCATTTATTGACATAGAGGAGCCTTATTGTTTACCTTTTTAATATCATTTTTTGTAATTTTCAATTGCTTGGTTTTCGTGAAATTAGCCTGTTCTCCTATTAAAGTGTAACAGATTGATGCATCTCCACAGATCATCTTAAAGGCTTCGGAATCCCCCCCATTGTAGTTAAAAAACAGTCAAAACTAGGCCCCCCAAACAGCATCTTGCATAGGGCCCCCAAAAAGCTAGAAACGGCCCTGCTTATTATATACAGTGCAATCATTTTTTCATGCTAAATGAAGCTCTGTTGCTTGGATATCACTAGATCCTGTTACAGCGTAATATAAGTACATAACGATTGATGTGAACATTAGCATAATTACTAGCTAGCCGCTAGCTGCTAACTGCCGCCTCGTTAATATCAAATCCATCATAATAACAAATCATTACCATGCTGTCATGAACGTGCGGTGCTGTTACGTGTACGCAAATTGACGTGCTTGATGTGAACGAGCATTTTGGTTAAAGTTGCGCACGCGCTATGAGCGCACATACGGGTACTTCTCAGGCATGCCGGGTAATCTGTGACGTTTCGCTCTCTCAAAAGATGCAATATGGTCTAGCTGCGGCCGCGGCCAGTACACGGCGGTACACGATGGTACACGACACGCCCACCTGACACGACACTACGGCGGCTGAGAGGCACCACCGTTAAAAGCGAATTGACGAGATTTACATCATACAGCCCATGTAGTATAAACATTGATTTTAATTTCTTACAGTAGGAGAGGTTTTGAGGTTTAGGAGGGAGGAAGGAAGATTAGGATTAGGTAAAAATGTAGGGAGTGGTTAGGGTTAGGATGGGGGGAGGGAAGAGAACTGCTACCCGGGAACGTTCATACTGGGTAGTTTATTTAGTTTAAAAAAAAATATCCAACGAGTTAGAGACCACAAAGGAAGTGTAGTACCGCCGTTTGGCCACAAGACTCCGGCGCACTCCTGGGGGCTTGGTTCAACCTCCACTGTCCGCGGCCGCAGCTAGACCCTTCTCAGCCACCGTAGTGTCGTGTCAGGTGGGCGTGTCGTGTACCATCGTGTACCGCCGTGTACTGGCCGCGGCCGCAGCTAGACCCTTCTCAAAAGTTGGGCCATTTTATCATCATGCGCTAATGAGCTACTCTCATACCCTCATGAATGAGGCCCAGCCTCCCACGCTGTATCCAGTTCTTATTATACATCCATGGCAGATATGGTACCGACACCGGCTCAAACGGCGAGCCCCGCTGTCTGTTAACCGACAGGTAACAAACAGCTGGCTTATGCACCTCCACACGCTGTATTGCACAGCGGCTCTCATCATGTCGCCGTTTAGGAGAAAACTCGTAAACCGGACATTGAGGTTCACGCTCAAACCTGCTTGAGGAATGAGCGGAGGTGTGTGTAGGAGGATCTTAAAAATGGCATCAAATATATTCATTATTGTATGAACATATTTGAATTGGGGGGTGGACATCACATCCTCTAGGGGGGTCCGGGGGTATGTCCCCCCGGGAAGATTTGTTTTGAACATTTTAAAGTAAAATGCTTCAATCTGGTCAACTTTGAGCACACAATTACTAGAGACCTGATCTAGGGGGTACAACTCTAAAACACCCATATGAAAAAGATCGGTTTACATTTTTAATAATCAAATAAGTATATGAACATAACCAATAACCTACCATAGCCAATAACAAATAAATGTAGCTTATTTTATTTTTGTTGTTCATTCATATCTTATTTGATCTAATTAACATTTATTTATGCATATTTTTGTATCTCTCCAACTTTAAACAATATTTTTGGATTACTGTCCTATAGTATATACATTGGAATGATTTCAAACCTGTTTTTATTTATCCTAATAATTATAAAGGAGTGCCTTGGAAATATGTGTTTACATAATTTGTGGTCAAAACGTTTGAGACCCACTGAGATAACTTAGACTAAAATGAACTCATCTAAACACTCGGACAGTCCTTTACCTCACTGAGCCTCTCAGTCTGACATGAAAGCTCTCCTCCACCCTGGTTGTAGAAACATCTACTTCTTATATCCGTTAGCGCTGCTAGCACCAGATTCTAATAATAACAGCGCCGGTACCGGTGCGCCCTCTTCCTCGCTCGCTCTCTCGCTCCCACGCTCGCACTTTGGCTGTGAGCTGCGGGCGCCAGATAAGCCAACATCCCCCACTTTCATCACTTACAGCACCCATCGTACAGGGCAAATGAAAAGTGTAACCGGGGTTACATTTACTTAATTATGAATGTTGTTACATCAAGGCTGAACATTTGGATCAGCGCCATCGGTCAAAAATGTTTTTTCCCTCCCAGAGCTACCAGCGCAGCGCCCCCCAGATCTGGCGCCCTAGTACAAAAATCAGCCTTGCCTAGTACATACAGTGGCAATGTCTCAACATTTTGCAAAAATACACCTTTATTGAACATACAGTAACACAAATACTACAAATCCACATAACAAACAATTAAAAATGAAAAAGGGTCGCCACTTATTATTATTTTAATTAAAAATAAAAAAAAGTTGGGTACCTGGCTGGCGCCCCCTAGCAGCGGCGCGGATATTTCAGCAGCGGCGCTGTACCCGCCACTATTTGTATATAGGGGAAACACTGTAGTATTTTACTATGAAATAATACAAACATGTTGTGAAATCCTGGTAATCATTGATCCTGTACATTCACAGTAATTAAATGTATTGATGTCACTGTGAAATTCTAAATTACAGTATTATATTGTGAACATTACAGGTAAAGACTGTAAAGTGGTAAAACAGTAATTTATTATAAAATATTACAGCTAAATATTGTGAAATCATGGTAATATTTTACAGTGTACAGCGCTTTGAGGAGTTGTAAAGACGGGATGAAGCACTATAAGTACAGTCCATTTACCATTTACACTTAAATACACATGCAGCCTCCCAGGCTACTAGATAAAGCACAGAGAAACTGAGAAACAACACACACAGAAGGACAATGAATTAATTGAGGAAGATAATACTCCATAATTCATTAACATATTAAATAGCAGTTTTAGTCTATTATATTGATATGAATATTGTATTGATAACCTTTGAATCAACATTAATGTGTGAAAGTCTAGCAACCACTCCTGCATGTCATTATCTAATGATAGCTTGGGCAAAATAAAGGAATAAGCTAACTTTAACACGTCAGGCTTTGAAGAGGAACACAATCGAAATTCAGTCTGAATATTAGTCTAGCATTGCAGATGAGGCAAACAACATTACGTGTTAAGTTCTTTAAAGGTGCTGAAGGTAGTTGTTGTTACCTTTGGACATAGCCAGCTAGCCGTTTCTTTCATGGCAGTCCCTCATCTAAATCCCTGCAGAGAGGAAATACGCATATTTCATTTCACATTAAACTCTTCCTGTGGTTGTTTACAGCGTCACACTAATGTTTACATATTTTCTGTCGAACCATAATGCTGCCACCGTTTACATAATGCGTCCCATGACAGTAAACATTTTTGTGTTTGTTCACTGAATCTTAAGGACTCATTGTCAGCCACACTTTGCTTCACCCACTTCTCCACAACTCTTCTCCAGATTAGCCCAGGGACTGAGTGGAAGTACTTAGTGAGAGATGTGCTCACTATTTTGTCAGTATGTCGACAGTGAATTATTTCCTCCACTGCATCACTCTGGCATTGTGAGCCTGCTCTATGTACACAGAGGACTTCTATATTTATAAATTATCCTGCATTTAGTAAGAAGAAAGCAACAAGAAAAAAGCCAATGCATTAGACATTAGGAAAACAGTTGCTGCCTGTGTGTTTAAACTAGTATTTATTAGTCGAAGATGACAGTCATGAATCTTTTTAATATTCATAAAAGGCCCATGAGGTCTTGATGTGTCAAATTGATGTACAGCACAGTGTAAAAACAGTATGCAGCTGCACTGTTGCGATAGCTTCATCTACTCATAGTGAAAAGGTCTGTCATTGATCATTTTTAGGTCACCATGAAAGGACTAAGATGTCACATAGCAGAAGTGGTAGATGAGCGTCAGCCCATGAAATTATTTGAATAATCATCCATTTAAGTGAGATTTACTCCGTAAAGTGGCTGCCCATCATTATAATCCCACCACTTTGTTTTCCTCAGCCGACCATGTGTAGCCGCTTCAGGCCTCAATGAAAAGGAAAAGGGAAGCCAGCCTGGAAATTAAGACTGTGCATATGACGTTGTGTAAAACAAGGACGAATCTGAGATGTGCATATGCAGAGGTTGTTGGGGTTGAATACAGCAGTGGGCTCTGAGGAGACCTCTGAGGGTCTATCTCATCACAGATGGAAACCAGATGGAGGCAGCGAGCTCTAACACCCCACCAACTCAGCTGACGCAGCCAGGAAAAAAGCAACTCGATACACCTAATTGACAGCGTGGTGTCATGAAGGGAGCTTTAGTTTAGGGTGCAGTGGAGTCCCAAGTGGAATGCATAAACAGCAGAGTGACACTGATCAGAGCCGAGCGCATCCTGCTGCGGCGGCACAGGAGATGCTTAAAGGAACAAGCAGGAACAAAACTTCTTGTTCTCCGATGCAAACAAAAACAAAGTCAGCGTTAATTATCGATAGCTCTCGGGGCATGGCGGGAAAAAGCAAATCATACCTTAGGATCCTCTCTTGTTTGAAGAATCAAAAAGCCTTTCACTGTTTGCCTGTGTGAGATAATTTTCTGAGGACACTGTAATCCTCCAAGACATTTTTTAAGAACAATTTTTATTCTCAGTAATGTGAATTTAAAGGGGACATATCATGCTATATTTGAACAATATATTGTAGGGCCATACCTATATAAAGTATATACAATTTAAATATAGTTTCTTTTTCAAAATACCAAACAGATCCTGCATTTTAGCCATGCCTCATTTCGCTCTATTTGCTCTTTCCAGCGCTATTTTTGCAGGGGGCTGATTCTGTGAGCTGCAGCTGACCCCGCCCCCCTGCAGGAGAGGAGAGCGTGCTCTTAGATCAGCTGCTGGGCTGTCAGAAGAGGGGGAGAAAAATAGATCTCCGTCCTCCGTGTTTTATTCTTATAGAAGTAAGAAGAGAAGTAATGGGGCAGAAACCCTCCTTTTTACGCAGCGGTCCAGACATAGACATCAAACGGCGACACATATTCAGTTGCCAGTTACTTTGGCATTAGGGCAGGGATATCTAGATACTTTCCAAGGTTTGACATAATGAATTGTGCTACTTTTAAAGCAAGCAATGATGTTTTCAAATCTGTAATCAAAAAGCTCCTCAAAAAGCTGCCGTTGCTACGTTAGTTCAAACAGTAACAACGGATTCTTTTTCTTAGCGGATGCATGTCAATTTAAATCAATACATACATACAACTATTTTTTAAATCAATAAAATCATTTCTAAATCTATAAAAGCATTTCAATTAATATTGGGAGTCATATCGTTACTTTGTTGAGAATGTGGCCATGTAATAAGCGGGATAATGTGCAGCGACTTGGTCATTATGGGGAAATACCTTCATGTCGGTGTTTCCCCATAATGACAGCGTCGCTGCACATTATCCCTTACATATGATTATATAGAGTCATTAGTCATTTGTTTTAAAGCAGGAGGCGCAAACGCTTGCCTCGGAGAGGGAGAAAAAGAGCCACAGCGGAGAATAAACAGAAGGGCAACCATGGCAACCATGCCCGGGAAGTCTTCTTCGCTGCTTTTGTGGCAGACTACAGCGCCACATACAGACCTGACATATGTACTACCCAGGGTTTCCGTTACCCGGTAATTACCGGTTTTTAGCTGGTAAAATGTATTAAAAACCGGTAAATTCAAAACCTGCCGGTCAACATGTCTGGTAATAATTAGGGAGGCTCCGATCGATCGGCCGCGGGTCATTATCGGCCGATATTCACTCTTAATAGTTTGATCGGTGCTCTCTATAAAGGCCGATCAGGAGAGCTGGGTCTGAGCGATATGGACATAAACGCGAGTGAAGTGTAACCGGACGCGAGAGAGAGAGATCAGATCAGCTGCTGAGTCAGACGGAGACACGCAGCTCTGCATAATCACCTGAAGCCCCGCCCTCTGTTTAGCGAGCTGCTTGAGAAACTGACGTGCTGTCAGGAGAGAGAGGGAGGGAGAGGCTCCGTTTCTCCCGTGTTATTATTCAAATGTAATGTAAACTTTTGAATAATGTACGTTATCTACTACAAGTAGTTTGTTTGAATGTAATAATTATGTTGTTTGTTGTTTGTGGAATCATTTATTGAAAAATGAATCTGAATTTTTCGATCTGTTACGATTATAAACTGAAGCAATATAAAAATGAGCCCCGTGAACTGAGTTTTAAACTGAAGCATATCTGCTCATAGTCCGGTAATTACCAGCTAACGGAAACTCTGCTACACAACTCTTATTATTATTGAAATATGACCGGTAAGTTTCAAATTAGTCCGGTAAAATAAATTCTGCCCGGACATTTGACCGGTGAGAAAAAATCCTAGCGGAAACCCTGGTACTACCGCGTCTCCAGCGCTTTCGAGCGGCAATGGCCGGCCGTGGCCCAACCTCTCATTCCCCTGATAGGTGGAGAATTGACCACTAAGCGGAACACCCCTTTTGTGACGTAGAAAATAATTCAAATCTGGATCAGTCTGTATCAGATCCGTTGCAGCCCCTTTTTTAGAGATTTGGGTATGGAGGAAAAGAGAGAGGGTTGTATTTTCTGACACTTGGTGAGTTCCCTGACACACCGGAGACACATATTCATGTATAAAAGACGTACAAGAGTGCATTTTGCATGATAGGTCCCCTTTAAGAGGAGACAGCATTTATTTGTGATATGGTTGCGATGTTCCCACGCACTAAGTGGTATCTCTCTCTTTCTATTGAAATTCTCCTTCCTCTCTCTATTAGCACTGTTCTGTCCCTGCTGTCATACAATATTTCTGGTTGTACAGCTTATTCATTGTTAGATTAGGAAAGGCGAGTCAAACTTTTCTTATATTATATTTCACGCATTAGTGAAACACAACGTGCTTCACATAAAACATTTAAAATTGGCAGAGATAGGTTCAAGAAGAAAAAAGGGAAATAAGGCTTAAAAATATTTTTCCTTTCAATTTCCCTCATCACTTGAAAACCCACACCGTTATGCGGGTGCCACTTTCCTATTCTGTGTTCGCCTCATCTGGTACGTCATTCAAGTTGTACGAAACAAACATTAAGTGAAATATTGAACTGCAGGAGGACATTTATTTTACAGCTGCACCAATCCATCCAATGGAATAGAAAATGTCTGTCATATTCTTTTCCCCATTTCCCAATAAATCAGCCTGGTATTTGATAGATTTGAAAGGACGGTTCTTCGAGTTTGACAATGCAAAAGGACATCATTGCCAATTACCTGAGCAAATTGGATGCCGCCTATCACAGTGCTCTGAGATTTGTCACAAATTGTAAAGCGCTTACACATCACTGTACACTGTATACCAAGGCAGGTTTACCATCACTCTCTGTACGGAGGCTCAGTCATTGGTACACGTTTATCTATAAAGCTTTGTTGGGTAAACTCCCGTATTATATCTGCTCTCTGATAACACAGAGAGTTGCAAGCAGCTATTGTCTGAGGTCATATGATGTATATATCTTGTTAGATGTGCCAAGAGCAAGGACTGTCTTAGGTAAGACAGCTTTTATGTGCGCAGCTCCACTTGCTTGGAACAATCTTCAGCAAGAATTGAAACTGAGCAATCTCATTCCTCTGCATGTTTTTAAAGCTAGGCTAAATGAAATGCTTGCTGATACAATGGGCACTTGTAAATGTCTATAACTATGTATCCTGTAAATATAATGTATAATGTCCTTTATTGTTTTATGTTTCATGTGGAACCTATATGCTGCAGGTCTCCCTTGAAAAAGAGATCTATGATCTCAATGGGACCGATTTGGTTAAATAAAGGTTTGAAATGAAATGAAATGAATTGATTTATTTAATTTATTTTCCCAGATATTGGGGGTAGTATAAGAACTTGGGGGTAGTATAAGAACAAAAAATGCTAAATAGTCCATACATTACAGACACCCACAATGAACAGTACACAGTGCTATACAGAACCTTCGTGCAGGGCATGTAAGTCAGTAAGAAAAAAATCAATATCAGTAGCTGATGTTAGGAGTAAAACAAAACACACAATATACACTATATTTAAAACAAACCACTCTCTGCTTTGAGCACTTAAACTCTCTGGATCCAAAGACCTTAACTTTACTCAGACTTTCAGACTGTCAAAAAACGTACAGTGCGCCTCCATCAAAAAATTGCCATTATAGAATATCTATTTTGGCAAAACAAAATAGCTGTACAAAAAACAAGTGATTTCCAGGATATAGGTTTAAACAAAAAAGGCTAAGATATCGTGACTTTAACTCCCCATGTGGTCAATGCTGGATCCAGCTAGAAAATGTTTAAACCGGTTTTGACTGGTTAAGCGGGCCCTCATCTTTAAAGCTCCGCAGCCCCACAAGCTTTCTGTCACATTATTGTTGGTCTCCAATCCCAAAATAACTCCTGATAACATTGGCAGTTATTTTCCCAGACTTGACAAACCACCTCCGGGAGCCACAAAAAATGTTGTTAAAAAAGAGTTGCATTTGCAGTGTCGAGTAAACTGACCTGGATGAGTAACATCTCCATTTAAATACACAACGCTAGCACAATGATCAATAGTTCAACACTAATCTCTGAATCCATTTAAAGACACCAAACAAATGCTATTTTGTAACACAGAACAATCACCTTTTATAGTAGAAAATAGAGCAGGACAACAAAGTGTCATATATATGTAGAGGTGGTGTGATTTCTAGCAATGAGTCAGTGTTAGCTCCTTCCTCATACAGAGTGGGTTAGGCACTGAAACAGCACAGACACCCCCACATCTGAAAACCTTTATCAAATCAGAAAAATGCTTCTACTCGTTCATACAACATTGCCATCACTCACTTAATGGAAACCAATGCATTTGTAATCTGGTATTTCCTGGTTAATCACACACGTTTATCCTGTCACGACAGCAGTGAAAGCAACGTTCAATATGTCCGTCAAGACAAGAGCATCACTTAAATTAGATTAGGCCAACAACGTTTCCTTTGTAATTACACCCAACCCTTGCTTGCCTTCATCAAGCTCCTGACTTCATAGAAAGAGAGATACATTTACACTTTCACGCTTTTATTACTGTTTGGTCCTAGTAAATCAGCTGCATGGAGTACCGACCCAACACGGCTGGTTGTTGTCGAGTGTAGAAATAGCCTTTTACAATACAATTATTTCAACAGGAGAAATATTATACCCTTGAGGAAATGGATTTTCACAGTGCCTTCACGTCTGCTTTAAAGTAACCAATACTCATTTCAATGCCATTTTGTTCCCTATGTTTCTGGCCAAAATGATGGCTTTGCTATAAAACAATACTTTGACAAATTACTTTCACCTTCCTTTGCAAGTCACTGTGAGTGTTTGTGCTAGCATTGCAAGTGTAAGAGTCATCCAAGCTTTAAGTATTCATGTTGTTGGTTATCATCCCAGCTTTATGTCAGCAAGCTTTTAAACTATTTCAAAAATTCCAGTCTGTAAAACTCGTAAAATTGTGGCGATAACTCCTCTGACTCTCTGACACCTGTTGTCCTTCGCTTGCCCTTTCAGACCTCCATTCACACACAACACATATATTTGCATTCCATCTCGTGACTCCTCTGTACAACATGCACGTACACAAACATTATGCACACTCACACATTAACAACAGTGAGAGGATGCAAAGATGAGGCCCTGCTCTTTCAGCGGGCTGTAAAAATAGAGGCTTTTTATTAACACCGATAAAAATTCCATCTTCTTATCGACAGGGGAAACGGAGAAGGGCGGGGGGTTTTACTGCAGAGCTGCTTAGAATAAAGATGCTGCTGGGCAGAGGGAGAGCAAGGGACCCCAAGGGAGAGAGAAAGGGAGATGATTTGTGTGCAGAGAGGGGGTAAGGCGCGAGAGAGAGAGTGACTGTTATCAAATTAAGCCAAAACGGGAGCAAAATGACTGGACAATGAGAGGTCCAGATGGTGGTTGGGGAAAAAGAACAGGGCATTTGGAAACGGGGAGAAGTGGAAGACCACTAACTACCAGAGAGAGTTAGAGAAAGACAGATGGAGAGAATGGCAGTTAGTGGGGTGGGGGGTGTTCGTGCCCTTGTTCGTGTAATCAAGGTTTTTATGTCAGCATGGGACCTGTGCTGAATGCAGGTGGAGTGGTGCAGAGCCAAGAGCTGAATGATGGGGGAGGGGTGTCGGTGAGGATGAGGGAGGGAGCAGGGGAAAGATGTAGAGGTTGCAGGAACAGGTGGGGAAACAGCAGGTGTTGAGGGGGTAAGGATAAAAAATGTCCTGGTTAAAGTCCAGGCTGCAACATAAAGCACCTTGATGATGCTTTAATGACCCAAATGTGCTTATTTTTGGGAAATGAGCTAAGAATTAGATGATTTTAAACACATCCATAATTTATTTAGTGTGACATTATGTTGATTCTCTAATGACTGTGAGCTTGACCATGACTGTATGAAAATATCTACTGCCTTATTTACATTTTCTATGAACCCTCAGCCCGATATCTTAAAATACAGCACTGATATAATAAACCTTGTTTCACTATTAAAGGGGGTCTTGTGAAACCTTCTGTGGCTCCAGTGGGAGCTGTACAAAATCTAATGTCCTCAAATGATGACACTTGAGTCAGAGATAGGCTTAAAGTCTAATAAGATTCAAAATGAAAGAAAAATCTGGAAGTGAGCTGATCAGACGCAGAGGTAATGTTAACCGAATCTTTCCAGTAACACATCTGGAGGCTGTTCCCCCTCAGTGTTCTAGTCTGTCACAATGAACATAACCCGAAACATAATGTAATTTAAAGAGGACTGCAGCAGTGCTGCTGGTGCAGAAGGCGCTCATGCTACAGGATTTGCTATACTGTTGAATCCAGTGCTTCAAGGATCGGGAAATCCCATAAGAGTCTTTCTGGCTTCTGATCGACTGCCTTTTATTGACAAATAGTAATAGAAAAAACAACTAAAGAACCAGCACTATTTTTAGTCAACAATAATGATAGGTTGTGCCCAATCAACCTAGAAAGGGTTATCATATCTCGTGGTTGGTACTGTATGCCTTTCACAAAGGAAGAATTAAAAACTTGAATCACTGCTTTCGTTTGGCTGTAAACCTTTCTTTTAAAACTTTTCACTGTGAATCTATTAATGTAGTTATCACCTTTTCTTCTAAACCTTAGTTTTATTTCCCCCTAAAACAAAAACTCTTGGTAAAATTTCAATTGCCACTTCGATGTTCTCCATAGTTTATTCAACTGTACATTCATAAGTACCAGTAGTAACCAGCAAGTCTTTAATATATTTGTATACATGACATGTTGGTCCTGTTCGCTTGGTTTTTTGGGGGAAAGCCCCCTCCTTTCTCTCTAATAGTTACAATAGGCTTAAGTCCCTCAAAGGTTTGATTAAATCAAAAGCTGCTCAATATTGTTGTCTTACATGTACATCTGTCTCTCCACACCATGACAGAAACAAGCCAAAGGATTCAGCCATACCTCGCTGCACCTGACACATACTGATGACTTGGTATTGGTATATGACAAGTGTCTTCCCAAGGTATCCGAGTTATCAACCTTATCATTCCCACACACTCTTGTCTGGCTAGGCAAACAGGCAGAGCGACTCAGCCTTAGACACAATAATATGCTCAGGCGAGATAGAGAAATTGCTCCTCTAAGGAGACAAACGCTCGTCCAATCAATCTCCCAACAAAGCGGAGTTCCGCCTGAATATTTCCAAGAGGCACCCCTACGCTATCCTCCTTTCAGATGCCACAATGACATCCTCAGCGGAGTCTTGTACTGATCAAAGGCCATTCCCACCATCTTTTAACGTAAGATGAAGGACATCCATTCTTATTAAACCCTCTGTTGCCTTTTATTGAGACAAGTCTGAGTCTTCAGGGCAGGCGTGACGTGGGCATAAAATGGGATGTGAAGTGATACTGCAGGGCAGAGCGGCCTTAAGACAGCTTTGTTAACTGTTGACAAGATAAACATGGAGCCCAAGCCCAAATGTCCTCATGCAATATGCATATTTCCGAGGGGATATGAGGCATGTTTATCTAAAGATCTCTGTTCTGCCAGTACTTAAACATGAGAATCCACCGGTGACTTTATTTTCTGTTTCTATAGCCCAAGCAGAGGCTCTAATGACAAAGCTTAATGTTCTTTGGACCTGGTTTTGTACTTCAGTTTTATCTGATATTGCTCCCTTTGTTTAGCATTCCCTATTATTTGGTTCTTTCTGTACATTTGTTTCAGATACTTTGAAGTAACAGACCAGAGGACATTCAATAACACTGGCAGGAAAAAGTGTTATTAAATGTCCTCTGGTCTGAGGGTCAAAAACCTTTATCTTCACTTTGTTTGGTTTGGTAATAATTCACGGTGAAATGGAATGTTGTGTTTATCATTTTAAAAGTAATGTTGATGTTTTGTTGAACCAATAGTCCACCGGCAGAAATGAGGCAACAAATAAGTTTGTTTCGTCCTCTTACCAGGACAGGGGCGATGTCTCCAGGTATTGGCAGTGATTGTTTGTATTTGGTTAGCGAGAACCCCATCACTGGGAGTCACAGTGGGCGTGTTGAGTGGTAGGTTTAACCCCGGCAGCAACAGAACATTTTCTCATGTGAACGGGGGGGTGAGGCGGTCCTCCAGCATTTGGGTGCCTGTATTTGAGCTAATTTCTAACAGAAGGTCAATTTCCCCCCAAAGATACCTCATACTCTCCACTCGACGAAGTAGTTTCCCCGCAGGGAGGGAGGACAACGCAAGGGTGCGAGTCATTTTATATGCCACTATATGCCATAAACATACTACCAAACTGAAGGCAGGCCATGAAGTTGAACTAATGACTGCGATAAAATATGTCACATGATTTCTGTCCCAAAGGCTGCGTCTGTAAAACAAGATTAAATGCAATTGATTTCATATGCTCTTTATTTTTTATTTACTTTTTAGGCATCAGTACCCCTCTCAAATCCCTAATTAGTTTATATGGATTTCCAGTAATGCTGTTTCATATCAATTTGTTCATAGGAGATCCAAGGAAGTTACGCCTTTCTGTGGTTCATTTCATGGAATGTTCAGTTTTTGTGTTTTTATTACATCCAAAACATGGGCATGTAAAGCATTTGCTTTTTACAAATGACTACTTTTACATAAAAACAGAAAAGGAGAAGTCCTGATTAGCAATCAACTTGAAATAGTTGATTGGATAGGATTTATCTTCTGTCAATCAGCTAATCAATTCATGCATTAACGTTTATCTTTAGATTAAACAAGATAAAAGCATTCTGTATTAATATAGTGGCTCCAACAATTTGAAGGACAGAAAAAATGTGGTAGAAGAATAATTCATATCCCTTAATTAAGTAATAAGTGACAATACCACAGTGTTACAACTCTAAATGTAGTCCTGCATTAAAAATGATTCTGAATCAAAAGCATAACCAGCAACCTTTATTAAAAAAATAAACATTTCTCTAAGATTATGTTTTAAAATGCAAGATGAAAAGTTGTCCACACAAGTTATTAAAAGTATTCAAACTAAAATATTGGGACTGTTAGAGCTCTCCTTCTAGATATATTGCTGGGCAATACACTCATTTGTAGGGAACTTGTCGATGTTGTATAAATGAATTGGGGTGAAAAGTACAGTATTACCTTCTGAAGTTAGTGGAGTAAAAATGACAAAGTAGCATAAATTAGATAAACTTGTGTAAACACTCAAATATACTGTTCAAAGAGGGAGCTTCAGAGGTGTTGCTTTAAGTGGATTGTGTGCCTTCGCACAGCGCCAGGCTAGCTGTTTTTTCTCAGTCTTTATTCTAAGCCAACCTCACAGGTTTCTGTCTGAGCTTCATATTTTAAGCACATGACAGAAGTGTCAATCTTCTCATCTTCAACACTTAACCATCGCAGGGTCAGAAAGTAATTTTCCCAGAGCTTTGAAACGATTTTGAAAAGGCATTGACAAATGATGTGTCCCTGCTGATGTCGGGGTCAGAACCAAAACCGCCAATGGGTCATTTTGGATTGTTCAATCACAAGCCATTATTTATCATTTAATCTGAAGGACTCGTTAGGCAATTAAGTTGTATTTTTTTCAGTGCCCCTTTTTCTCCTATGAATATATCAGACATACAAACATTCAATCAATATGTGAGCATGTCTGCAGTGTTAATCTCAAAGCAGTCTCACTGAGAGAGCCTTTGCATAATCACACATCTTGAAGTGAAACAAAGTGGTATTTGACACTCTTCTTGGGGGACAAAAGGATAGGGACCAAAATTGGCATTGGCTAAATGTGGCATGTAAATGAAAGAAGTATGCAAAAACAAAACATAATAAAGAATTTTCGATTTGCAGCAGCCGTTACCCAGAAGTGCAGGACCTGTAAAACTGCTTCTTTTTGAAATCACTGATTCTCTCATCTCTTTTCACTCCGGTTTTATTCTCTGACATATCTATCATCTTCCATTCTACCTGCCATGCTCGTTTCTCTCTGCTCTCTTTACAAAAGTGAAAATACAGAAGCTTTCAAACTGAGGTATTGGAAGCAGCAAAAAGTCAAACGAGTGTTGATCGGTGAAATTACGACCCCCCCCCCCCGCAGAGGTATCATCTGTGTTACAAAGCGGGGGAAACCTCACGTTTTGCACCTTTTCATAACAGCCACACACATTTAAAATGGTCTGACACTTGAGACATCACACACAACATGCAGAGAGTTAAGCGAGGTATTTGCAGCTGTAAAATGAACTTGAGACTAAAGCATCATTTGGATAATTACTCAAGTGGACTGTGATTGGGAAGTGGGGGGGCTCTCTAATTGGGCACCAATGCTCACCATTTCATTAGAGATTGATTGGCCCCTTGGCATTCGTGTAACTGCACTGATGACACTTAGGACAGTTCAGCTAAATGTGTTATCGCACCTATGTCTGGATTTTTAATTAATCAGAGCTGATATTATTAATTTTCTCTTTTCATATCGACTGTTATCAGCCGTTATTGGCTCAAATAACTCCAGCTTCACTCTAGATCCTTATCCGCCTCCGGAGGTTTAAAGGGGAACTTTTGCTCCAGAGTCAATTAGAGTTTGATAATTATGCTCCTGGGCAAAGAGGGAGTTATACAGAAATATTTTTTCTAAAACTGGTTTAGGTTTAAATGGCCGGGATCAATGCATTAAACAAACATTGTATGCACCCAAACTGAAAGGACTGATTGGTTTAATAACGCATCGCTATTTAAAGTGTACCCTGCATCAGTGCTCCCTCTTGACTGATCAGGAACTGGGTTGCGTTTGATCGCCCCTCTCCTCTCTGCTGTGCACCAGTTTTATTTCCCTGGCACATTCAAAGCTGTTTGATTCTGCAAAGTACAACACAAACCCCCGTTTCTTCTTTTGTACCCCAGTGTTTTTTGGTCCGCCCCATTCTATTTGATGCACATGCCTTTTGAAATATTCAGTGCCAACCTTTCCATCGTATTACCTGCGTATCCAACTGGATATACAGTAGCAGAAGGCTCCCTACTATGCAGCCGCTGTGTGGGTGCAAGCAGAAAAAGCTTAGAAACCTTTTATTTGATTAATCCTCTTAACACTGCCTTCTATGTGCGCTCTCTGGGGCAGCATTGGGTTGCTTGAGCCTGCTCAAATCTAAGTCCCTCTCACCCCGGAGGATTTGCCAGACTGAGGAGACTGCTGGACATGGTTATGATTTGAACTGGTGACTGGTGGAGGAAGAGGATGAAGGTGAGGATGAGATGAAATGCCTGTAGATTGCAGGAGGGCAGAGAGGGTAAAGGATGACAAGGTAAGGATGCAAAGGGAAGCAAAGAAAATTGGAAAGACAGGGCGAAGGAGGAAGACTGATGTGCGAGTCTGTGGGGAAAAGAAAGTTAATGATCAAGAGAGGAAGAGGGAGAAGGCGGAGAGGCTGAGGTGTAACAGAACAAGGGGGGACTTTAGGGAATGAAGTTAATGATGGGAATGGGGGAGAAGGAGAGAGAGAAAAGGTGAGAATGAAAACAATCTGTACTATTGAGAAAGAAGGAATTAGAATGTCAAAGAAGTCATCTGGGAGAATGAGATGCCAAGGAGTGACAGTGAAGGAGTGTTAGGGCTTAATATGGCCTAGGTCGGGTGAAGCATGAAAAAAACACACACACTGGTTGAGGCTGAGCAACACAATAGAAAACACTTGTGTGATCACTTGCTGTCGGAGAGACGTGGATGTTGATAGCCAGCTGTTAAATCTTAATCACTGAAACTAAAGATTATCGTCATTAATTATTTTATTTTTCTGTTTCTTGAACTGATTATTTGTTTATTCAACAAAACGTCATTATTTCATATTGGCAAAATGTTGAGTTAGGTTTCATTTTCTCTAATGAATGAGTTCAGTTAACGCAGGAGTGTATGTCAATCTGTCAACTTGTGACTGCTTAAGGTTTTCGCCCTGTAGCAGAGCACCTTTCCTAGATTTAATATTGGTGTGTTAGGTGATTGTATTAACAAACGAAAATGGCCAAAACTATGAAAATAAAACCTAGGTTATCAAAAACGTATTATTGTCCCATCAAAATGTTATTTAAAACCTAAACTAATAATAAGTCTACAACCTTGAAAAGAAAGCAAATTGGATTATTCTTTAAAACCTTGGATTGTGTTTCATGGAGTTTAAAAAAAACATTTATTTTAAAACACTTCTGCATGACAACTATGGTATAAGCTAAGGAGACATTCTGGGATGGATAAAAACCTGCAGGTCTGTGAAATGACTTGGACTACGGTCTCATGAAGGGAACATGCTCCACACACCCATCCACCTCCCAGACCTCCACACTTTATTTTCCAAATGCAAATCATCACTTGCCAACTCATCTGATTTGAAGGCCCTTTTCTCTGATTTTGACCGTGAGTTTCAACACCGAGATGAGAAGCATTTGTAACTGCAGATGAAGTGAAACGCAGCCTCATGAGGGGCACCGATGCTTAACAACTCTCTGATTGAAGGAGCCCGTTGGTCTATTTATCAGCGTTCTCTGCCTTGTTGACCAACTCTGCTTATTTCCATCTCGCTACCCCCCCCCTCCCTCTCTGTCCCTCTCCATCCTACATCTCATGCCTCCTTGTTGGTAACACTGCCTGCCACTGCATTTTGTCATGCAGTTCTCATGGGACTGTTCCTTACTCTTTCTAGTCGGTGCCCCTTCCTCCATCTCATTCTGCTCTCCATCCACCCCACCTCTCTTATTTTCCATTAATAATTTGTTATGCTGCTCTAGGGCAGCTCTCATTGGTCTCCATTTCTCTTCCTCCAGTGCTGATTTGTTATGCCACTGCCATTCCCTCGTACACGTCTCATTGGTCACTGTCCGCTGAGCTTTCTATTAGCCTCTCTCTCGCCTTCCTCCCCCTCTGCTCCCTCTTCCACTCCGCATGTTGTTTGATCTCATACTTTTGCTGTCAGAGATTTGTTTCTCCCTACAGCATGTTACCGAGGTGTTTTTCATCTGTGACACCTTTATCAGGCGAGAACACAAATGGTGCGCGGTATCGTGAGGCCAGCAGTTTTCTCCATATTCTCGTTCAGGGGGAATTATTTAGTCAGTGCTGCACACAAAGTGCGGGTATTGCTATTTCAATCTGTCATTAGTATCACCTGAATGCACCAGAAGGCATATTAGAAGGCAAGATGGGAATATGGGGCCATTATTGGCAACAGAGAAGGCATATGCTTTGTGAAATAGTGCACTCCAGTTTCCTATTAGTATTACATTAAAGTGTAAGAACAATTTGATGGAAATACCAAATCATGACAAAAATAATTGTAACTTCTAAGTCATTCAATTGAAGTAACACAGCCAGCTACATAGGCGAATGAGTTACCACTTAAAGTGAACTAATGGTGTCGACTTTAAAAGATGTGCAACAATCTACTCTTTAATATTCAAGTAAAACATTTTATTTTCTTCGTCTCATGTGCTCAAAGATATTTAACACGATAGATGGTAACACTGTTTTGGAAAGGAAATTACACTGACCTCCTCGATATGCTCAAAGTGAGGCTGGCTTCACAAAAAAAAACATGACAACACCATTTGTTTAAACACTTCAAATGACTCATGTTCAAGTTTTACTGACAAATGATCTCTCGCAGTTGTGAGAGCAATGACTGCCTTCGGAAGCAAAGGCAGAAACAGTGAGAATTAGTTTTGTCGAAGTGAAAACATTTCTGGTTAAAAGTCTGATCACAAGAAAAAGTGACACGGCAAAATGTATTTGGGCGTCTTGTTAGATGGTTTTGGGAGTGACTTCTTGTATTCACAGTACTGTGGCTGGTCAGCTTTTGCTGCAAAGACAGAATGGGAAAAACTATATAAAAAATATCTCAAAACTTTCTCACAGTATCATAAGCTCTGGTTTACACTCTTTATCCAAATGCTCTTTTTATTCTGTTCTCATTTTGAATTGATATAGGCCTACCTCTTTTTTCTTCTTTCTTAAGCTGCTGCAACAATCAACATTTCCAAAATGTTGACCAATTATGGTTTCTCTTATTTTATACACTACACCACACTACACTGAAGCCACACCATATAAATACTGTCCCTGTTAAATAAATACCTATTTAGTTTTGGGTTTATATGATATGTAGCGGTCTGTAGAGCAAAAATGGTTTCTAAAAGTGTCATTGTTGAATTATATTTAAATGTAACTGCCAGCAATGTTGGCTTTGCAGCCATGTTGCTACCAGTTTGACACTTAATATACAGTATATAATAATAAGTAGTCGGTTCTGGCACTAAATGTTATGACATGAATGCAGAATAGCTGGTCACATGCTAGCTAACAAAACATATAGCATGTGAGCTCAACACGCTTTACAAATGTTTTCAGGGCTCCCATTCAGAAACAAATTGTCTCCATGGCCAACAGACCAGTTGTTTTCTTACAGCGCCTACAGCTCTTTGCTTTAACACTTTCTGTCAACGTCTGCTGCCACTGTTAGACACAGGGGTGGACCATGGATGTATAATAAGAACTGGATACAGCATGGGAGGCGGGGCCTCATTCATTCCTATGAGAGTTGCTCATTAGCGCATGATGATAAAATGGCCCAACTTTTGAGAGAGTGAAACGTCACAGATTACCCAGCATGCCTGAGAAGTACCCGTATGTGCACTCATAGAGCATGCGCAACTTTAACCAACATGCTCGTTCACATCAAGCACGTCAATTTGCGTACACGTAACAGCACCGGCGCACTTCCTGGGGGCTCGGGGGTGGACCAAGCCCCCAGGAAGTGCGCCGGATGATGAGAATATTCGTGGTGGCCAAACGGCGTTACTACACTTCCTTTAGGTTGCTGGGCCCGGAAACACTTTTTCCCATTGACTTACATTGGGAAAGAGTGGTCTGTAACTCGTTGGATAATTTTTTTTAAACTAAATAAACAACCAAGTATGAACACTTGTAGCCTATAGCCCTTATTAAAAACATTCGTTCCTCAAGTTGTAAAAATGTGCTAATAACGTTATTCTGAGAGTTATTTCCCTCTGCATTATGAACGCGCATCTAACCCACGGGATCGCACTGCCCGGCACGTTCATGTTACATGTTCAGTACTACATGCGTTTATCTTTACCCATGGATGCACAATAACAACGGACCCATATCGCCTTACTGCCAGCCCACGGAGCTGTAATAATGGATATATTGCACATGTTTGCTGTAATTCATCATTTGTAAAATATTATACTACATGGGCTGTATGATGTAAATCTTGTACCGTAAATGTTGTATTAAATAAAGTTAATATTACCGACGTTTAGGGGTGTAACAGTTCACAGAAGTCACGGTTCGGTTCGTACCTCGGTTTGGGGGTCACGGTTCGGTACAACAAGAAAAAGCAAAAAAAGTCCCAAATGCATAATTCCAGGTTTGTTCTAATTTATTTTTGAACAGTAGTGCAAGTTTCAGTTTTAAAAATAAGGAACTCTGACATTTTGAATAATTAACTGTATTAAACAATTAAAAACAAACCACAAACAGTACCACAAACACTCAGATGGCCATATTATCTTAATAACATAATGGCTGATGTCAAACAAAAAGGTTTCATCAAGCTGTAAAACTAAAAAGAATGTCTTGAAAATATTACATCATAAATAATAAGCCAAAAGCTTCCGTTATTTATTTTTGGTCTCTCGGCTCTCATGTCCATTGGCTTCTTAAAAACAGCGGGGATCAGCTGTTGAACTGCTGTTGTCTTTCGCCGGGCTCCGGTGATTGGCAAATCTGGGTGATGCCTTCTGATATGATTTAGCATGTTTGGCGTGTGTTCCCATCAGGGGCGCCGCCAGGGATTTTGGGCCCCATGAAAATATATCACATTGGGCCCCACCACCAGGCACAGGCCACTTTGTTTATAAATTACCTCGAGGGCCGTATCAAATGGTCTAGCGGTCCGTATATGGCCCGGGGGCCGGAGGTTCCCCACCCCTGCTTTAATATAATAACATTAGTATTAATATCATAGCCAAAATGTCTGTGATTAACATTTTGTTTACAGACTGATCACTCAATGCTTCAAACTGTCCATCATCCTAAATAGACTAAAATCAGTTTTTTGTTTTATATAGATCATTGGCTATGTGGGAAAATACTGTGTTTGAAATGTATCATTTAAATTAGATGTTAGCTTTTTGTTTTATATATATATATATATATTGTATTCCAGTCTCCCTTCAGATATGTTAAGTGGCATGTCATTCAACACAATGCTGCTCACCTCCTTCAGTTTGGAGAAAAGCTGGTTCAGGTTCAGCCTTATGGGGGGACAGGGCTGCTGAGCCTAAAGATGGATCTGTTGGTCCTGGCACCAGGGGGAGGGACAACTGATTTAGTATGAATAGGCGCTAAAATTAGCTAACAGAATCATTTCCACCACTCATGGACCACACCCACCTTTTCTTGTGAAAACTGGGTGACATACTGTCGCCCTTTAGTCCCTCTCTCTTGTCTTTCTCTTCTTTTCTTAGAGCCTGACTTTGTTGGTCGTTGAAACATGGTACAACACACGTATGTAGGCTAAGTACTAGCATCCCTCCTCACATGCTTTCACTCTCTGCAAGTGCCGGTGCCGCACCGCATTTGGAGGCAGGACCAAACCATTACATGTAAATAGAAGGGGGTGTACAGAGGCTTTGGGTAATTAATTTTTGGAAGAAAATAAGTTAAATGAATCGTAAGTTTAGTGAGTAATTTATCAATATAACGTTCTATTAATGTTAATTATTGAGGATTGATGAAAGGTTACTTACATTTTTTTCTTAATGTTCTGAACATTTTGGGGCCCCTGTCAGTCATGGGCCCTTAGAATCGTCCTAACTTTTCACCCCCTTACGGCGCCCCTGGTTACCATTAGCATACCGCACCGCTGTCGAACAACGCCGACACACCGTCCTCGTCCGATCCACCACTCGCACACTTCATCGTTGTTGTAGTCCACAGGGAACCCGAAATGTTCCCACACAGCTGATTTAAAAGAAACAGGTGGGTTCTAGCTCCTGTGTGTTATCTGAAATCGCCATACTAACTTTTCTTCTTCTTGTATTTTGTTCGTTTTGTTGTGTTTTGTTCTTGTTCTTCATTTGTTGTTTAAGGGCGGCTGGCAAACAGCTTTTAGGCGCAATATCGCCCCCTGGATTATATATAGTGTAGTGGATACTGCCCTGAATGACAGACCTTTTTCCCACTCGTAAAAAAAAAGGCGTATTCGCCGTGTGACTGCATGTGCCGAACCGTGACGTCCGAACCGTGACGGTACGGGACGAATACGGATACCGTTACACCCCTGGGTCACGTCAGATTAATTTATTATACATCCATGGGGTGGACCCGTGTTGAGCGTCCATCTTGTGGGAGTCATTAGAGGCTTCTCAATTCTTAAATTTCCCCTCCTCGACTCCCCTTCCTCGAGACTTAGGTTGCGTTCCGATTATCCAAAAATCAGCTCCTTGAGACCGGTCTCTACCTGACCGGGGTCACGCTGTGTGTGTCCGTCAGGAAACACGCTGTTTACAAGTAGTTCCAGCAAACACCCACTGATAAATTGCGATGTTAACAACCTCATGATAACCTCATATGTTTTTAACTTAGGATGTTTAGTCTAGAAAAAGGTAAATGTGTGCATTTTATTATAAAGTTGTGTATATTTACAGACCGTTGCAAAAACTAAGAAGCTTATAAACATCAGGTTTAAAACTAAAAGAGCTTTGAAACACAATGAAAGATGTTTGGAGTTTTATTTGGGTTATTCATTTAAACTTTTTATCTAAGAGATGCTGATTTGAAACCGTTGTTACATACAGTTACGGCATTTCCTGTTTCTGCCGGACAGTGGGGACGCCGTCCCAAAGCTTGCTGCTGTATTTACCTCGTTGAGCTGCGAGTGTGGCTACAGACGGAGTTCACTCCATCACGGAGGGGTAGGGTCGAGGGAGTGGTTTGGGATTGGGCCCTCCTTTCCTTTCATTTGGAGAATTGGAACGGCACTTATCATGGCTGCCAGTGACGTACTTCTGGGTCATTTCACTCCGTTAGGAAGGTTCCTAAGCTAAATGGACTATTGGGCTGCAGTCGGATAGTTTAAAAATCAGCTCCGAAGTTCTAACCCTATCGTCTATTCCTTGACCTCTGAGTGAAACGTCACGGGGTTAAGGGATAGTGGATAGGAGAATTCAAAAGGACTTAGGAGAAGAGACTGCGGTACTTTAGAGAATCCGAATGCACTTTCACTATCCGACGTGTTTATGATGCGCCAGCGGACGTCATTGTGTGCGTCTGCTGCTGTGGGGAAACTATGGAAACCACAGTTTTCTATACAGCGGACGACAACATGGATGTTTAATAAGAACGAGGGACTACTGTGAACTCATCTAGAGACTCTGCACCGTGCTCTGATGCTGCTGCTTTGCTTTATGAACGAGGACAACAGAGAAACATATTCTTCATGACCAAAGTTGGAATTGAAATAAAAAAGGAAAGTGAAACTTGCTCGTCACCCTCTCCCTCCGGTCCACATTAATACAAATGATCCCAATACGTATGATTGTATGAACTAAAGATCTTAAAATCAATACAGATGTATTTATTATAAACGTTAGTCCTTACCATCTATCACTGTGTATATCACCATTCAAACATCTTTTAAAAGTTGAACAAACCCCACACAGCTCAGTAAAGACTGTGAAATGTTGACTTTATTTGATAATTTCAGTGCAAACTAACGTTCATATTTCTCTTTTTGAGTATAATACTGATGAACGTTCAAAACAAAGCACTTTGGCAACTTACCACCTATGTTTTAAAAAGCTTAATAAGCACCGTAACTTTCATGATATAATTTCTCGGTCATAATCGATTGTTTCCGTGAACGGCCGACTGTTGAGTGACGGCAAATGCTGCGGCTGCAAGGCATTGTGGGGCGGCATTTTCACTTCTCCTGTCGGTTAGGGAGGTCCAGTGGTTCCTAAGCTAAAGGAGGTTATAAAGGAAGTTTGAAACCTCCTTTCCTATCATTCTCATCATTCTAGAGAGTTCGAACGGCACTTATCATGGCTGCCACTGAGGGACTTCCGGGTCATTTCACTCCTTTAGGAAGGTTCCTAAGCTAAATGGACTATTCGACTTCAGCCTTGGAACGCAACCTTAGTCCCGCCCACAGAAGATGCGAGCGGAGGACCTAGGAGGGGAAGCAGCAGACGTTTAAAGAAATGAGAACTCCTCTCCTCTGAGCAGTCATATTAAAGCGATGTCCGTTCATTATTACGTGACAACAGCTGCATCAGCTGTCGAGTGCTTTGTCATAGCGCTGTATTTTATAATCTCTGTTACATCAGCTGAACATTGTTCCCCCACATATTTACTTTGAATTAATTGAGAGTGCGGTATAATGAGACAATAACAGGTTACAGATGCGGACACACACACACACACAAATATATTTATATAAATATATACAATTTAAAGTATGAGAGCACTCTCATAATAACGTAACACAATCAGAGACTGGCTATATCCCCACCTCTCTCTGGTCGCTGAAATGGGGAATTAAAATTACGGGCCAAATTAAAGTTGTATTTACAAGTATTAAAAGTAAGCAGAGAACACCAAACCAACTGAGACCCGTTTGTCCGCCGCATCTACGCACTGTACTCACACACACACACACACACACACACACACACACACACACACACACACACACACACACATACACACTGTCTACCACACACACTTATAGCTCCTAAAGCATAATCAGGCTACAGCCGTTGTGTATTTTATTATGTGAAGCACTAAATGGTCTTAGAAAAATATCGACTCTTTGTTTGTAGATATCTACTAAACTACAGCAAATAAAGAGAGTAATGCCTGTTATATTGAGTGATATATATTGTACACTGCTCTGCTTTCTGCATGGACCTCACAGCTGTTCTCACTGTAAACATCGCGACGCGATGAAAGCAGTTTCTAAAATAATATCCAGAGGATGCATGCAGAGCTGTCATTGGCTGAGATAAGTCCGGCCGTGCGTCACGCCTCCACCGTTCCCGGAAATGCATCCGCGGAGGAGCCGTGGAGGAACCATCAGTGTATCCTTATAGCTCCTCCAGAGAGACTCCTCGACGCTCGATGCTCGGTCCTCGGTGTGCATTTAGAGAAATTAGGGCTGCAGTCGGATAGTTTAAAAATCAGCTCCTAAGTTCTAACCCTATCGTCTATTACTTGACCTCTGAGTGAAACGTCACGGGGTTAAGGGATAGTGGATAGGAGAATTCAAAAGGACTTAGGAGAAGAGACTGCGGTACTTTAGAGAATCCGAATGCACTTTCACTATCCGACGTGTTTATGATGCGCCAGCGGACGTCATTGTGTGCGTCTGCTGCTGTGGGGAAACTATGGAAACTACAGTTTTCTATACAGCGGACGACAACATGGATGTTTAATAAGAACGAGGGACTACTGTAAACTCATCTAGAGACTCTGCACCGTGCTCTGATGCTGCTGCTTTGCTTTATGAACGAGGACAACAGAGAAATATATTCTTCATGACCAAAGTTGGAATTGAAATAAAAAAGGAAAGTGAAACTTATGCTCGTCACCCTCTCCCTCCGGTCCACATTAATACAAATGATCCCAATACGTATGATTGTATGAACTAAAGATCTTAAAATCAATACAGATGTATTTATTATAAACGTTAGTCCTTAACATCTATCACTGTGTATATCACCATTCAAACATCTTTTAAAAGTTGAACAAACTCCACACAGTTCAGTAAAGACTGAAATGTTGACTTTATTTAATAATTTCAGTGAAAACTAACGTTCATATTTCTCTCTTTGATTATAATACTGATGAACGTTCAAAACAAAGCACTTTGGCAACTTACCACCTATGTTTTAAAATGCTTAATAAGCACCGTAACTTTCATGATATCATTTCTCGGTCATAATCGGTTGTTTCCGTGAACGGCCGACTGTTGAGTGACGGCAAATGCTGCGGCCGCAATGCATTGTGGGGCAGCATTTTCTCCTCTCCTGTCGGTTAGCGAGGTCCAGTGGTTCCTAAGCTTAAGGAGGTTATAAAGGAAGTTTGAAACCTCCTTTCCTATCATTCTCATCATTCTAGAGAATTCGAACGGCACTTATCATGGCTGCCACTGAGGGACTTCCGGGTCATTTCACTCCTTTAGGAAGGTTCCTAAGCTAAATGGACTATTCGACTTCAGCCTAGATGTCCTTCAAAATGGCGCGCTAAAAATTAATTTCCGGGTCACTACCGGAGGACCGAGGAGTCGAGGAGTCGAGGAGGGGAAATTTGAGTATTGAGAAGCCTCTCTCATGTCTGCAGATTGGTCTGCAGTCTGCACAGTTGTGTAAAGACTGATGTCTATGAGGGCCTTGTATTACAGTAGGTGCACCTTAAAGTGCAAACACCGCTACCTCCTGATGGGCTTAGAGTTAATCAAATTAAAATCCATCTATTTAATTGTTAATTAAATTCAAGGAAGGCTTCATGGTCATGCTCAATCAAAACTTGTGAATGATGTGAATGATTCTTTTAAATATCTGTATTAATTCAGAAGGAAATATTGTTGCATTTGTGGCAAACGTAAATAAAGCATATCAAAAGGAGCCTCTTCTCCCAATACTTTGACATTGACATCCATTTTCTACACACTTCAGCTGAGAAATGTGAAATGTCCCCCTTAGAGTCAGATAAAACATGTTTCCCACATGTCACATTTTCATTTTGTTTTTACGAGCATGCTGCAGTGAAGCTACTATCCATAATGTTTATAGAAAGGAGAATATATGTGTATTGATTTATTTATAGTAAACCAGCATGAAATATCTGGTATCCTGGGACATCAATATAATTCTAAATAAAGCTTTCTGGATTTGAACAATGATTGACTGCACAATACACATTTATAATGAGGGATATGCTCAAGAGTTCCCTGTGGTGTCTCTTTTTACAATTTAGCCGTTCATTAAATGTGGCGATTGTTTAATCTTTTCTCATGTGTATTGCTCACAGATATGAGGCGCTTCACAGCCTCTGGGTTGAATGCTATAATGTAATATATAATATAATGCTATAGATTGAGTGTATTGATATGTTTGAGTGGTTTAGGCACGGCACTATAATGGTGTTCCTGATGACTGTGTAGTATATATCCTTCGCTTCCAATTATTCTATGTGTTTATCTTATTGAGGTCTTGATTGCCTGATTGGTATTTACTTATGTTTTCTGTCTTCTGTTTCTGTGCATTTAGATCGCGGGAACTATAAATGTGTTGAACTGCTTTTCCCATTTGTACTTAAATCATGCCAGTGTGTTCTGCTTGTTTCTATCATACAAGTTGTCGGATTTGTTTTTTGTAAAAACCGAATGAATGCGCACAGACAACATGGCTGTATTATCAAATGTTCGCCTTACGGGTGTTATTTTCCTCTTCACTTTTTTGCCCTTCTAGAAATGTTTCATTACATACAATTATATCAATTAACACATGAAACTATTCATAATCTATACCTTTGGTTTTCATCAGTCAATTTAGTGAGACTTGTTTGGGGAAATTATATAATAAGAAGTGAAAATGGATTGTTCACGCTGGTGAAGTGCTACCTCGTAAAAGGAAACGGTTTATTTTTATGAAATCTTCACGTTGCTATATGTTTGTGCAGCTGTTTGCTTTGTTACCATCGTTATCAGACATACAGCTCTCCTGGGGGAGCTTTGTGTTCATATTGCAAAGAGGCATGGCGCACAGAGAACCTGTTCTCAAATGAGGGCACACACATCAGAGAAGACTTGAGGGGACTGGAGATCGAGGGTAATTTACTTTAATATGATTCCTCTATAATGAATTCGAAAATGGCTGCTCAGATAATAAGGAAAGTTCAAAAGTGAAAGCCTTGATGATTTCCATGGCTTTCAAACCAATGAGTCACCAATTGGACAAGAGAAACGTGTCAAATGAAACAACTTCTCTCCCCATACAGAGGAGAGACTTACTCAACACAAACATACATTAAATAAGAAAACTGTTATTTGCTAACACGATAGTTACTCAATTGTTGTCGTTGGCTTAAGCCCCTGTCACACTGTCCCGAAATTGACACCCGATGGACACACGATAAAGGAAATGTTCAAATTCGGCTGTGATCGTAGCAACATCGGGCCATTCGTGAGGGCATCTAAGCCATCGTATGACCGCCGGTGGAGTTTCTCAGGCTCCGGCAGCAACTTCGTGAGCGGCAACTTCGTAAGGCACTCGTGAGGGCATCTTGTCAAGTCGTGTCATCTTCGTGTTATCATCGGTGCATTCGCCCTCACTCTGATCGGGCGAATGCCCGATGGCACAGATGATAACAAGATGCCCTCACGATGGCCTTACGAAGGGCAAAATGGACACACGAATTCAACACGAAAATTAACCTTTGCAAGGTCCTTCGGCTATTTTTTGGCATGTCAAAGATTTTGCCACCGCTCACGAAGTTGCTGCCGGAGCCTGAGAAACTCCACCAGCGATCATACGAAGGCTTAAGATGCCCTCATGAATGGCCCGATGTTGCTACGATCACAGCCGAATTTGAACATTTCCTTTATCGTGTGTCCATCTGGTTGTTTTATTGCACAACAAAATGTAATTATTTTTTTATTATTATGTAAATAACCCAATTTGTGTTCTGTGAAACTAAAAAGGATATAATATATTATTTTGAAGGAAAGTTGACAGGAAGTTGTTGTTGCTATGGAAACAACATTACGGAGAAAACGTAATATTTTCTACATATAAAGACAGATAAAGTAAAGAACAAAGTCTGAAGATATCAGTACAGTATCATAGTACTGTAGCATAATTGTTTTTGGTACTTTCATTGCAGTTGTATGTCTTAAATGTAATGTAAATGTTGCCTTCGTGTGTGGTTCGGGGCCATCTTCGTGCGAAATTCACAATTCCATATTCGTGTGTCCATCGGGTGTACATTTCGGGACAGTGTGACAGGGGCTTTAGGGTGTGCTCATACAACGCGTGATTTATGGGGTATTTTTAGCACCTGGCGTTAGGGAAATAAGCAGAAGCGTATTAGCTGTGTGCGATGGTCCTAACACTCTGACTTTGCCCTGGGACTTGATGGCTGCTGTCACACCGTCTGACAAACCGGGAGCTGCTGCAACAAATCAGTCTCCTCCCAATCCCAGTCGATATAATGAGCGCAGACCTGCAGGCAGCTGGAGGTCCGTGTGTGCGAGCGTCAGTGTTTATGCATGTGTGTGGCTTCATGATTGCACAGAGGGAAGGGGGAGGAGAGAATGCTCAAGGGGTTAGAGATTTATTGATTACCCTTTGCAGTGTCTCTCCCCCTCTCCCTCCCCTCCTTCTCCCTTACTCCATCTTCCCGGGTCTTCTCCATTTTCCATTCTCTACCAGTTTATTTATAGAGGGTTGTAGAGGGCATGTGTTTTCAGCTCTGCAATGTTTAACAGACTTCGAGTGACCTGCCTTCTATAAAAACATCATTCCAGAGCATCAGTGTGAAGGAAGGAGAACATGAAGCAATAAGCTCTTTTATAAAGATATCCTCGCTCTTCTTATTCTTTGTAAATGAGCCTTGATGTCTGAACAGCAGCACTTTGGAAAATGTTAAAATGAAAATTCAGGATGCACACTGCTATTGCATGTAGATGATTGTGCTGCGCTTGTACTTGTAGTGTTTGATAATGACTGTTTAGAATATGAATGCATGTGAAGGCAGGGGGGCTGCGGGGGCGGACAAGGATGCAGGGGCAGGTATTGGTTGAATCTTGGCAGAGTGTGTTTTACTGGAGGCTAAAGGCTTTTTGGCTCGAATTGTCTGCCATAGAGGCAGACCCCACAATATGAAATGGGCTGTCTCTCGAAATATTGCGAGCAGGAATAAGAGACTGTCCTCCAAAGAAAAAGAACAACAGCATCAATCGTTTCAGCAAAGGCCAAAATAATATCATGTTAGTGTGGTAAAGACGACATGCAAGAGGAAGTCAGGTGAGTGTGTATAGGAAGCAGGGCTCAGCAATATGGACCAAATCATATGAATCTGTAATTTGAGGCCAGTCAGTATTTTCTATATATGTTTAGATGTAAGACGAAGCCACACCTCACATTTCACAAGGACAATAACTAATTGCTCCTCCATTTTGTTAGGAATATAGAAAATGAACTGCGGTATGTCACTCCCAGTTTACACGCGGTTTGATTGGCTAGCGCTTGTACTGTCAGATTTGCATAAACGGGATTTGATTGGCTGATGCTTCCACCTCAGCTTCAAAAGTTGAACATTGCTCAACTTTTGAAGCCTGACGGCCCGTCCACACAGCGGCGTGCGTTGAAGCTTCCAACGCTTCTGCCCATTCACTTTGAATGGGGTGACGTCACTTTTAGCCGAACTGCATTTTGGGAAGCGACGTGGAGCGTTGCTGGCTTCAAAAGTTGAGCAATGTTCAACTTTTGACGCCTCGATGGAGGCGTCAGCCAATCGAATCATATGCCAGTACAAACTCTAGCCAATCAAACCACGTGCTTGTGTGTATGGGGCGGGAGATTCATGTGATTGGTTGTTGCTCGAGTTTCAGACACGCCCGCCGGCAAGCGTCAACGCACGCCGCTGTGTGGACGGGCCTTGAGATGCCTGGAAATCTATAGGTTACTTACGTAAGCCCAGTACTCAGAGTAACATGAAGTGAGATGTCTCACTATGGGATGCGCCTCATCGCGGAGCAAACAGAAGCATCAATCTCATTACGCCAATCCTGATTGGCTGGTGATCTTGACGTCAGCGTCAGGGAATTCACCCCCTATAAGTAGCTTGCGCCACGACTAGTGCTGCGTACCGGTACGCCGAACCGGTACTGGACTTGTAAAAAGTTTCGGTTCAAGTCCGGTTAAAACCGGAACGTCAGGAACCGGTACTTGGACTCGCAAAAAAACTAGCACTTACGTATTATCTGGTGTCTGTGGTTATTTAAACATTCCCTGATAAACGTTATTCAGTGTCAATAAATGAGTGCTAATCCCAGTGTGCTCAGTGTACAACATCACATGTCATTTCACCTTCGATTCACGGTTTGAAGACGTAGCATTTCGCCCCATGCTAATGCTAACCGGAAGTGAAGAATTTTCATAATAAAAGTATTAAGTAAATAGTGTGAACTTCCGGATTTTCAGAATAAAACTGATTTAAATTAAATAGTGTATTTAATTCAAAATTACGCCATATCAACATTGATTTTAATTTCTAACAGTATGTATGTACATCACTATGTATGTAGTATGTACTGTATAATGTAAACATGTAGAGTTGTAGAAAAGACATGGTGTACAGACAGTACAGTACACTCTGACTGTACAGTCACTACAGTGTAGCCTATACTGTATAGTAGGTGTGTAACAGTGTAATGTGTATAGTCTACTCTACACTCTACCTTTCAGCAACGTTTTAGGGATTTAGGCTCAGTCAGCTCAGGGACTGTTTGGTTACTTTAGTTTGGTAAATGAAATAAATGTTTGAACGTTGTAGTAGTTCACTGTAGTTGCTGTCATAAGTCATTTGTAGACTAAGTGGAAAAAAGTGTTTTTTTTTACATTTGTACTTTTTAGAGAAATGTAGACACAAGTTGGAAGGGAGCACAATAAACCTGACGAGTTTGAATTTGAGTTGTTTATGAGTTAATTTCAATTGATAATTAGCTCACAATAAGTTCACTTTAGTTACTCGCACAACTTGACACAAGCCATGGGTTCAGGTCCGGACTTATAAGTCCGGACCTGAACCTGAACCTCTGGACTTGAGTCCGGACCTGAACCTGAATGTGAGTCCAGGTACGCAGCACTAGCCACGACGCATGCGTCATTCAAAATAAGCACCTCTTCTCGCTTCACCATAGCAAGGAGGGCCGTCTGGTGAGACATCTCACTTCATGTTACTCTTAGGGCTGGGGTTACGTAAGTAACCTATAGTTCTCATTCATAACACTCCGTTCGATGTCTCACTATGGGAAATTGTAGCTCCTGTATTGCCAGACGAGCTTATCTCGAAAATCACCAAACCGACCAGAACTTTAACAGGTAGGGCTCAGACTCAACCAGGTGCCCAGCACTGCTTGAGTCAAAACTGGGAGTAGAACGTCCAGACTGTTAAAAGGCGGACAAAAGTGAGCGGCGAGGACCAGCTCGCCGCTTGCACCAATGTCTTGGATGTCTTGATGATATTCGCTCTTCTTTTTCTGACTCACCTTTACTCACCGCTGGGTCACCAGACCCTCCTTCCACCCGCACACTAACTCCTTTTCCCCTCTTTCGCCAAGTGAGGTTCTTACCCTCATTACCTCTGCCCGCCCTACCACCTGTCCTCTGGACCCTATCCCTTCAAACCTCCTTCAGACTATCGCTCCTGATATTCTACCGTTTCTCACCCATTTCATACCTCAAAGACCGTACCTACAGGGTAACTTGGAGAGGGTCCGAGTCCGACCCCTGTCAATTAACTACAGGGGTCCCTCAGGGCTCTGTTCTTGGTCCCCTCCTCTTCTCCTTGTACACAAACTCGCTCGGATCTGTCATTAGCCCGCATGGTTTTTCATACCACTGTTACGCTGACGACACCCAATTAATTCTGTCCTTTCCCCGCTCAGAGACCCAGGTCGTCGCACGCATCTCTGCTTGTCTAGCTGACATCTCTCAGTGGATGTCCGCTCATCACCTCAAGCTCAACCTTGACAAGACTGAACTGCTTTTCCTTCTGGGAAAAGATTGTCCCTCTCTTGACCTGACTATCAACATCGGCAGCTCTGTTGTTTCCCCGACCCAGACTGCAAGGAATCTGGGTGTGATCCTAGATAACAAACTGTCCTTCACTGCAAACATCGCTGCTACAACCCGTTGCTGCAGATACACGCTTTACAACATCAGGAAGATACGTCCCCAGCTGACCCAGAAAGCGACGCAACTTCTGGTCCAGACTTTCGTCACCTCACGCCTAGACTACTGCAACTCCCTCCTGGCTGGTCTACCTGCATGAGCCATCCGACCTCTGCAGCTCATCCAGAATGCAGCGGCTCGTCTGGTCTTCAACCTTCCAAAATGTTCCCACACCACGCCGCTCCTCCGCTCCCTTCATTGGCTTCCAGTAACTGCTAGAATTTACTTCAAGACACTGGTACTTGCGTACCATGCTGCGAATGGATCTGGCCCTTCCTACATCCAGGACATGGTTAAACTGTACACCCCAGCGTGTGCACTACGCTCTGCATCAGCCAAACGACTCGCTGCGCCCTCGCTGCGAGGGGGACCCAAGTTCCTATCAGCAAAAACACGTGGGTTTGCTATCCTGGCTCCAAAATGGTGGAATGAGCTCCCCACTGACATCAGGACAGCAGAAAGATTACACACCTTCCGGCGCAGACTGAACACTCATCTCTTTCGACTCCACCTCGAGCGATAGAATTACTAACAAAGAACTGCTAACAGAGCACTTATATACTAATAAAGGACTGGCTTATCTAAAGCCAGATGAGTAGCACTTGAAATGCTTGGCTCTATGAAACCTGAAGTACTTATATGATTCTGTTTTCTTCAAGGTTGTGTCTTCCTGGTCGAATGTACTTATTGTAAGTCGCTTTGGATAAAAGCGTCAGCTAAATGCAATGTAATGTAATGTAATGTAATATAATGGGAGACATCCTGGACAGAGCCCAGGATGCAGCCAGACCCTGAGTCAAGAGAACTCGCGAACCCAAGGGTGCCTGCCAGCTCTGACTCAGCCGTTGCTTAGTAACAGGCTTGCCCTTGTAAGGGATAGCCCAGGACACAGGGGGCTTGGTCATTATGACAAAGCACCCCCGATTATGGTACCACTCACAGGCCAGGCCCATAGAGCCAAGCGCTCTGGGAGTGGGTGAAAGATCGCCCCCCCCCGCTTGGGACAGTATGTCCCTGCGTAGTGGAAGCTGCCATGGCTGCCCGCACAGCAGCTGATATATCTCCGCTAACCAGTACATAGCTGGCCAGTGTGGAGCTATCAGAATAAGTGTGTGGCGTTGCTCTCTCACTCTGGCCAGAGTTGGAGGTATCAGAGCCAGGGGTGGAAACGCGTACAGAAGGCCCGGGGGCCAATCGTGTGCGAGTGCATCCACGCCTAACGGTGCATTCAGATCCCGCATCGAAAAGAACAGCTGACACTGAACGTTGTCTTTCGATGCGAACAGATCCACCGCGGCTCTGCCGTAACGCACCCACAGCTGGCTCACAATCCTTGGATGTAGAGTCCAGTCTGCGTAAAGTGGTGCACCTCTGGACAGTAGATCTGCCCCGAGGTTCATCACTCCCGGTACGTGCGTCGCTCTCAGAGAGAGGAGACGTCTACCGCTCCATAGGATAAGTTTGCGCGCCAGTGTGTGTAACTGGAGAGAACGCAAACCCCCTTGGCGGTTAATATACGATATTGTGGTCGTATTGTCTGTCCTCACGAGGACGTGATGTCCCCTGAGGAAAGGCAGAAAGCGTCTTAGGGTGAGAAACACCGCTAAAAGCTCCAGGTAATTTATGTGTGCCCGCTGGAGGTCTCTGCTCCAGAGACCCCTCACCGGGCGACCTTCATAAATACCTCCCCAACCTGTCAGACATGCGTCCGTGGTGACAACTTTCCGTGAAAGGACAGCACCCATGGGCACACCTCGTACTAGAAAAGTCGGGTGCAGCCAGTGGCGCAGTGCCATTACGCATTTCACAGTAACCATCACTTAGTTTTGTTTTAGGGCGGCCACCCAGCGTTGAAACTCCCTCATGTGTAAGTGTCCCAGTCGTACGACCAGGATGGCTGACGCCATGAGCCCCAGCAATCGCAGGCATGTTCTGAAGAGAACATGTTTGCGCAGCTGGAAATGAGCGAGACAAGCTCTGAAAGCTTTCACTCTTTCCGCTGACAAGCGAGCTGAAAAGGGCACCGAGTTCAGGCGTAAACCCAGGAAGAGTATAGTCTGCGCGGGGCACAACATGCTCTTCTCTGTATTTATTATGAAACCCAGGTTGAGCAGGTGCTTAACGAGGACATTTGTCTGCGTAACAGCCTCCTGTTCCGACTGTGCGAGAAGCAGCCAGTCGTCCAGGTAGGTCGCCAGGCGAATGCCCTGTTGTCTCAACGGGGCTATCGCGGCTTCCGTACACCGTACAAACACCCTTGGACTGAGAGACAGACCAAAGGGGAGTACTCTGTATTCATAACAGATCCCCTGAAATGCGAATCTCAGATATTTCCTGTGTGGGTAATATACTGGGATGTGGAAATACGCATCTTTCAGGTCGACTGATGTAAACCAGTCATTTTGTCGCACGAGCCGCAGCAGAGATGTGTGAGTGAGCATTCTGAACTTATATCTTTTTAGATATTTGTTCAGAGCCCTTAAATCAAGTATTGGCCGAATTCCGTTCCCTCCCCGTTTGGGAACGAGGAAGTACTTGGAATAGAAGCCGCCCTGACTCTGCTCGGCGGGTACAATAGATATAGCCCTCTTTTCTAGGAGTGAGAGAATCTCTTTCTCCAGAATGAGGGCTGACTCTCCTCGGGCCTGCGAGTGCAGAATGCCCGAGAAGCGAGGAGGGGTGACAGCGAATTGGAGTCTGTAGCCCCGTGTTACTGTCATGAAAACCCAAGCAGATGTTGTGTGCATCTTCCACTGTATGCTCCTTAGAGCCAGTGGAGATGTCACATCTCCTCCTCTCTGAGTCTCTATTTGTTGTGTTATGGGGCCCTCTAGTGTCTGAACACAGTGGTGCCCCTTATCGACAATACCCACCGACACTGCGCATGCGCGTGGCGGTGGTGCCTTCACAGACCCGTCAGTAATCCGCCTTTTGAGAGATGCCATAGCTGCTCTCAGAAGGGGAACAATTGACGGGCTGTTTATTGGCTTCATTGATTTTCTTTTCATTTTTTTGAGCTGCGCCCTCGGCCTGAAGCCTGGATGCGTCAGCGGTAAATGTTTTATGACAGAATAATCAACCAATGTGTGATATGTGTTTGTGCGGACTTGAGGATGGTGTTTAGGCATCTCTCAAGGCGGCGGGAACACATTCAGAGCTGGGGAATGAACTTCCAGCTCTGTCACAGTACTCTTCAAAGGGTTCACGAAATATGACTACTACTCTTACGGCCCCTACACACGGCGGCGTGCGTTGCTGCTTGGCGGTGGGCGTGTCTTGAGCTTGGGGAGTCAACGCGAGCAACACCACCAACAACCAATCACATGAATGTCCCGCCCCGGACATACAAAGCAAAGCATTCATGCTACATCCATGCTGGCTAAATATACTGTCTATGCTTGCTAGCTGTCCATTCAAACGAAGTACACTGGATATAAACTCCCCAAACAAGCGAAAACCTACCAGTTTCACCCACTGTCTCTGCCACCTCCCCCCATGCCTGGCTCCTCCGGTTTGTATCCCTGTATGTAAAGAGGGACTGGTCATAGAGTACCGGGTGATTCCCTACCGCCACGATAATTTTCTCCTCCATTTGTTGACATATGGGAAATAACTGCGGTCTGGCTCTCCCAACATACACGCGGTTTGATTGGCTAGTGCTTGTACTGTCAGATTTTCATACGAGGGATTTGATTGGCTGACGCCTCCGTCGAGGCGGCAAAAGTAGAACATTGCTCTACTTTTGCAGTGAGCACCGCGAGAGAAGCTACGCTTTGCTCCCACAATGCAGTTCGGCGAATCGTGACGTCACCCCATTCAAAGTGAATGGGCAGAAGCGTTGAAGCGACAACGCACGCCGCCGTGTGTAGGGGCAGAACAGCATTGTGGGAGCAAAGCGTAGCTTTTCTCGCGGTGCTCGCTGCAAAAGTAGAGCAATGTTCTACTTTTGACGCCTCAATGGAGGCGTCAGCCAATCAAATCCCGCATGGGAGAGCCAGACCGCAGTTAATTTCCTCATATGCCAAAAAAAGGGAGGAGAAAATAATCGTAGCGGTAGGGAATCACCCGGTGCTTTATGATCAGTCCCTGTTCACCTACCGGGATACAAACCGGAGGAGCCAGGCATGGAGGGAGGTGGCAGAGACAGTGGGTGAAACTGGTAGGTTTTCGCCTGTTTGGGGAGTTTATATCCAGTGTACTTCGTTTGAATGGACAGCTAGCAGGCATAGACAGTATATTTAGCCAGCATGGAATGTTGCGTAAAATAGCACCATAGACATTAAAGGTGGGGTAGGTAAGTTTCAGAAACCGGCTCGAGATACACGTTTTGTTATATTCCATGGAATGCTCTTGACATCCCGATAGCAATGAATATCTTAAGTGCTTTGAAAAAAAATCCATTAAAAAATGTCATCTGTGGAAGCCGTAATACTGTAAAAAGTACAACCCTGTTGCCGCCCTGTCTGTCAGCCTTCCATCTCGTGCACGCACAAATGTATCTCATGCCCTCATTGGGCGTGCATTGCAGCAGTACTTCAATGACTCGCCAGCAACAGGCGGCCACTTTCACGTGTGTTGGAGGAGGTGCTCTGTAAGGAAGTCTGAAGGAAGGGGCGGATTCTTTTCGGCTGCGTACTTTCAAATTTTAGTGCACTCGAGCCGGTTTCTGAAACTTACCTACCCCACCTTTAATGTCATAAATGTTTATCATATAAAGTGTGACATGTAAAACCTTTTATGCAATTGACAGGAGAGATTCATGTGATTGGTTGTTGGTCACGTTGCTCACGTAAACTCCCCAAGCTCAAGACACGCCCACCGCCAAGCGGCAACGCACGCCGCCGTGTGTAGGGGCCGTTACTGTTTAACATTTTGGGCTACTAAATGTTACTTCATATTAAGGCTAATAAAAATTACAAGCCTGTAATGCTAACTAATGTGCTAGCTACTAGCTAGGTAGCTAACTTGATCCAGCCACTCCTGGTCCTTTCATCAGACGGGAAGCGAAATAACGAGCAAGACCATTGCTGGTATGATAACAACCTGGTACTAAGCACACAGGCATCTTGTTAAAGTTATCTTATCTTAGCTGATCTTAGCTATCTCTTAGTGGAGGAAAACGATTGTGACATCACTCTGGGATTTGTAGTTTTTCTAGTTGCGTATTTTTCATAGTCTTATATTTCAACAGTTTTACGACAAACTGTGACTTTTTTGACATCGAAATGATTTTTTAAGATTGACAAACATCATATGTGTAATTCAAGGCACAATTCAAACGGGATCGAAAGATACGTTTTCTCTCTCCATTGACTTCAATACATTATTTTTCCCAAATAAGGTCCCATGGACCGGAAGTAGATGGGCGTGACTTCGCCACTCTATGGGCAGAAGCGTTGGAATATTTTTTTAACGCTGCTGTGTGGACGGGCCGTAAGAGTCCCTTCTTACAACAGGTCATAGTAAATGATGCAATAAAGTAGGGTGACCATCTTATTCGGGGAATGAATGTTTGTGGAGCATTGTACTTGTCAAGGGAGAAACAAAGTCTCCAGCAAAACACCCCTGCAGGTCTAGAGATTCTCCATTTTAACAAATGCCAGATTTAGACAATCCCTCCAGTCAAAGCGAGTATTTGAATGTGTCCCAGACTTGCAGAGTGGGCATATGACAGCAGGAAGCTTTAAAAACAGCGGAGGCTTCACTGCAACATTTCTCAGCTTCACTGAGAGCTGTTACAGTACGATTTTATAACAGAACATCTAAACATCACGCTACACCCTTCTAATGGATTCAAATATATTTAGTATCCCAGTACAGATGTCTTCTGCAATCTTCGGAAGAGCACTGATGGATAATTTAGTGAACATGTTTTGTTTCCCAGCAGAGCAGCCAAGTTTATAAATCTATGTACTTAGAAACTAGAAAATGGCGGCTTAACTTCAATTAGATGCAGATAGATTCCCCTCTTTCCATGTCTTATGTCCCTGCATGGATTTTGGATGGGCAACAGACATCTGCTGTATTCTCAAATGTACTGCCTTTGTGTTCAGTGTTGGGCATCTTTTTTTTATTTGTTGAAATACTATTTGAGTCCCAAAATCAATCAATAAAGCAAATGTTCAGAAAGAATAAAAAAGAAAGAATCAGGCTGTTTAGGGCAGTATAAGGCCGACTAACTGTTCGTTACCGTAGACATTCACAAGTTGCTAGATTAACAGCAGTGATGAATAGTCATGTTCGCTGTCATCATTTTGGGGGAGTGGCTTTGGAGAGAGGCACTGAAAGGGCTGGCTGTGAGTGTTGTTTTCTTGCTAGTTTTACAGTATCAACTTTTGTAGCAAGTTTTCTTTATTTAAAGAAAAGAGACTGCTACACTGTGCTAGGTTTTTTCAGTTGTATCATTTTAAAATCTAGTGTATTCCTGCTGGATCCCCTTCCTAAGCTTTAATGTAGTTTGACCGTTGAGAATTAATTGATAATAGACACATTGTAATCCTTTAATACGTACACGGCAGCACCTTGGGAGTTAGCTACCAGCAGCTCAGTTTGCCCTGAAAGGTTAAATACTTTTGTTTACATACATACTGGGAGAAATTGTTGTGAAACAAGACCAGCTGGATATGTTTTACTTCCAGGAGGCTGATATAAGTCAAAAGCCCAGTAATAGTCCTTGTAAATTCTGATGCAATTCAAGTTTCAATTTGTCCCACTCTTTCTAGGTTTATATGGGAGCCATAACCGAGGGACAGAAATGGAAGTGTGAAATGTGCTTAGTGAGAATAAAGATATTGGCGCTGTGATGGAGGCATGAGGGATTAGAGTTACTTTAAATATGATTGCTACGACTCAAGATTACAAGATCACTCAGATGCATAAGTTACCAATATTACTCTTGTCCAATATCTTTTAACTACCTTATTCTGCTGACCAGATTGTCAGACTTTTAGGACTCCTTCCTCCTCTGAGTGGAAAAACAACTGAATCCCAGGCAGAGCAGATGCCATCAGGCTTTATGGAGAAAAGTAGGTCAGGTCTGTCAAGCATGCCCTTTTCTCCAGGTACTGGCTAATAGGAGCAGTGAGTCCCAACACTGAGGAAACAATATTTGCAAACTCGCCAGGCTGCATTAAATGCAGAACTCTCAGTCAGGTGTATACTGAGCTGCCAAGAGGCAGGTTTAAGCATGTACAAACTCTGATGTGTGTATAGACTACACATGTACATGCGTGTATGGGATGTGAAGGCCAAATTCAGAAGAGAATGATGGCCCAAAATATCCAGTAGCTGCTATTGAGTTTGGCAGTACTTTTATTTCACAGGCATTTTCGTTTTATGCTTCTTTATACTTACTGCTGTCAGAGATTGTACTTTTAACTCAATAACATTTATCATAGAATTGCTGCAAGCTCTCTGTTTGTTACCCCTCACAAAATGGAGTGTTCAGTTGGGGCTTCTTCTCATGTTTTAGATATCTAGAGCAGCTACACTAAATACATTAAACATTTCTGAAATGGTTTAATTTAAATGTTTTTTATAAGTATAAAAAGTCCCCAAAATGATCCTATACTTTTACTTGAGTAGGAAGTCGAGAATAGGACGTTAACTTATTAATGAGTACATTGTTTATGTGAATAGAGGATTTAGTCAACTCCAGTTGGCACAGCTACCACTATTCAGGTTTTGTTTTATATTAATCTATGGTATAACAAATGTATTCACTCAGTCTGTGTCTTACTATAAATCAGTTGATTACACCAAACAAAAACAGGAAAGCCTAAAAGGTTCTCTTCTATTTATCAGACAAATCAGACTAAAGAGTTTCTGTTGACGGCAATGAGGAACTGCACCGACAAAGACTTCCTGATGTATTCATGATGGTAGGTTATTATGGTTCTGTGGTTGACCTTGGGTAGAAAAGCCAATGCTAATGGAGGTCCAAAAAAAGAAGGGAAGATGGACTTGCGTTATCTTTTTCCAACTTTTCTTTTGTGTAAAAGAGAATAGACCAGCAAGCTTTTTTAATGTGTGGTTATTGTTCAGGTGTCAGAATAAGTATTGGTATTCAGAGCCCGGAGACTGTAGGCATGTCAATAGACCCCCCAACCCCCGCCCCGACTTCCCATCAGTACTTGTTGATGCGTACGCTGCATCTAATTGTTTCCCTCTCAGTATCAAGGCCTTAAAAAACATTTGTAATTCCATTTAGTGAAAAATGTAAATCAAATACTGCTGAATGAATTCATCAGCAAATTATAATTTTTTAAAGAAAGGTATTCAACAATATAAAAAATGCCCGTAAAATCTTCCTTTCTGGTATTCATCTTAAATATGAATTACTAAATAAGTGGCAATCAAGGTTAACCTTTGGATTTAAATATGTTCTAAGCCTTAGAATATATTTAAATTAATATATTACTGAGTAATGCCTTAGAATCTATAAGGCATTACTCACTAATATATTAATAATCAAAGCTCAGCTAATCTGCTGTCAAGACAATTACATATAAGCTGCAGTGACATTCAAGCTTCAGCTGTTATCATGGCTACCGTTTTCTTCAGTAAGGAACTTTCAAAACAAAACATATTCATAATTACAGCACTGGTTTCCAGGGAGAAAAGCAACAATGACAAAAAATCATGCAGGTGATATGACCAAAATAGCCCCTAGTTCGGCAAAACAAATCTCTATGGAAGGTCTTATCTCTAAAAGAAATGTGATAACTGAAAGAAAAGGGCTTCAATGCATTTCATATTCAAATGACATCACAACTAGTAAACTAGTCAAATGTAAATCATTTAAAAAAGTCGACAAAGTTAAACACAGAGTTTTGTTTATCTTTTGAAAAATCAAGACTTCTATGAACATAATACAATTGTTTGACATTAATACAAAAAGAACTGGGCAAGTATTTCCCCTACAACCTTGTTTGATCAATTATTAAAGCAAAGAAAGAACAGCCTAACTCAACGCCTTATTATTTCACTAATAGAAAATGAACAGGCTTTTGTTCTTGTTCTGAACTCTGTAGGACTTTTGGTCCCATCAGCTCCTTTTTTATCTTTGATGAAATTCCATTACACGCACAACATGAAGTAGCCTGCTAAGCTCTTCAAATGCACATCATAAACCAGCAGGGACTAGTCCCTCTGAAAAGGAGTACGATATTCATTTGTACAGAGACTTCAGTGTGACTAACAGCTTAAAGCTATTATTTAAGGTTTTTTTTTTTTTTTTATTGTTTTGACGTATTTTCTACATTATTGTTATTCCTGTTGTTTATTTGTAATGCAATTACTAATTTATAGTGTCTTTACTGAACCTTTCTACAATAATTTGTTTTACTACTTAATACTTTGTTTTAAACCCATTTAACTCTGACTTTATCGTATCAGTAATAATACTTCAGAGGCTGTTTTATTGTATATCACAACCTCCTAGATGTTATGCATCATATTGCACCAACTCAGCAAATCAGGACAGGGGGGGGGATAGATTAGTCCGTCCTGCCTATTGTCAGGTGAACATTCACGTATTCTGCACACACCCACATCAGGTAAACCCACAGTGACAGCACTCAGGAGTCCTAACATTAACAGGACAGTGACAGCGCTCCTTCACATAATGTCAAAGTTAGGAGGTGGTGTGTGCGGACGTTGCTCAGACTTGGCATGAACTGAAGGGTCGGCAGGGCCCAAAACAGACTAAGTATCAAGGGTGGGCTGGTACTATGAGACCTGCCAGTTCACCTCCTGGACACTGCCGAGGTGCCCTTGAGCAAGGCGCTGGACCTCATTCTGCTACCCAAGCACAGTATAGCAGCTGCCCAGTGGGCTGCCAATTGGGTTTAATGTAGAGACTAGACTTCAGTGTGTCCAGTGCCTAAGGATTAGATTCAAATGCACCATTTCCATATTGGCAACAGATGTAAGCTCCCAAATGCAACCAGACTGTGTATCTGATGTTTGGGAGCCGCTCTTTGAGAAGCTGTGACGATTACTAGAGGAGTGACAAGCTGAGAAACAGTGTATAGCCGCATGGCTGTGATTAATGTGCTGTGTTGCACACATACAGTGTTGTCAGAGAACAGACCTCTCTTCTACATCACTGCAGCGGGTTGACAAACAGAAGGCCAACAACAGCAGTTACATCTCACTCATTAAGAAATTACAATGAAGAATGACGCTGATGGTTAAACAAAGAAGAGCAGGTGGGGAATATCAGATGAATGAGGTGGAAAAAGTGAACAAGTGAGGTATTGCAGAGTCCCAAAGGAGCTAAAGCCACATACCGCCCTACCCTCATTACAGCATATTTTCAGTGGGCTCACATCTCTGCCGTTATTAATTTGCAGTATTACGGCAAAGCTATTTTATGTTAAAAAAGGAAAGCGAAAATAAGAGATTTGTGCCATGATGACAAATGTTTAATAAAAAGGAGTAAACAATTTAGTTTTTTAAAGATAACTTTGACACATTAATACATCTATGTTGCAAGAGTGACAAGTTGCAGAAATAGTTCAATTGTGTTACTTAGTGTTTCTTTAAAGAGTTTGAGTTGTATTCAATCACAGTTTCTGTCGCCTTCTCACAGAGAACATTCACATATTTATTAGCACTTCAAGACTTTCGCATTACAAAATGTTTGTAGAGTGACAGGATTATGGATGAGCGTTCACAGGTTTATGTTAATCTCAATAAAGAGTTTTTTAAATGCATACATATAGTTGTATAGTGTCCATGGGTGTGTCTGTGTTTTACAAAAGGAACTTCAACCTCAGCCTTGATGTTTGTCAAGTGTTTGAAGAAAGTCAAACTTGTATGTAAAGTCATCTCATATTCAGTAGATTTAGAACAGCAGTTTATGCTATTCACATCGACGATGGGAACATTATAGTCTACCTCCTGCCGCAATCCCGATCAATGAGACATACAATGCATTTCACTGCTCCATTATTGACTCTGAGCTGGAGACCATGTCTCTCAAATGCTGTAGCAGTTTACTCCTCACTTTTCAATGCAGAGAAAAACTAATTAATCAAATAAACAGATGTTGGAGAAATGAGCATAGCATTAGCTGCAAATTATTCAAATGAAAAATGGATGGGGGGATGGTTTTGCATTAGTTAAAAATGAATTAATCTGTCTTTACTAACGGGATGCTGGTGTGAAACTTCATTGGTGCTAATAGGCTCCCACAGATTTCGGAAGCAATTTGTTTTCTCTGACAAAATATACAATGTTATAAATTACCAAATGTTTTTTGATAACAAATGTTCAGCCATATTTTCTCAAAGATGTTAGTTTTTCCTAATTTAATTTTCAGTCATATGTGGCAGTATATTCTGCTAGTGACATGCACCTTGTGTGCTTCTGGCTGCAGGGCTCTGAGTTTGAGTTGAAGCGTCTCGCTGCTCTTTAGCTCTGAAGAGAACCAGAAAGACAGAGCTGGAGGGAAGTTCTGTGTTTCCGCTCTTCTTAGCAACAAGAGGCAGGTAGTTTAGCATCTTTAAATTCCCCATTTGATGGCAGCAAACAGCCTAAGGTTTCCTGTTTACACAATGGCACAACTAACAAAACACAGAAATATGCAATATTAGGGTGTATTAACTTGATCTATTCTTTTGTTTGTAGGTTTAAAAAGTGTTTTACAGTCCTAAGGCTCAAAGATTATTTAAACAGAAAATACTCCATGTCAGGTGTAATAAAAAGGACTATAGAGCTGCTTAACAGATTTAAAAACAAAAGCACTATATAAATAAAAAGGAGCATGACTAACATAGCAATATATACTGTAGGTCTATTCATCTTTGTTTTGTAGAATAGTGTGTTGTTAATGTGCAACAAATGACAGACTGAACCCGTTACATTTGATTGTTTAGGGAAGGTAATATTAAAGATAATATTGTATGTTCACACCTGCATCCAAGGGCTCTGAATAGGCTGTCAGAGGGAGACATTTGATTTGAAAGACCTTTATAGAGGCGACTATGGCTATCAAGCATGGCACTTGCCTTGCTGAGGAAAAGCCTTTCACAGATTTCAGCAAACTGAGCCAGCTTTGGAAATCTTGCCTTCAAAAGTACCTTCAGAAATATTTCCAATCTGTTTTTATTGAACATAGGAGGTCAGGGCTTCGGCTTCGGCTTTGTCGATCACGGTACTGAATGTGTAAAGGCTTGTGGCGATAATAATAATAATAATTCATTTATTTTATATAGGCGCCTTTCAAGCCTTTCAAGGTCGCCGTACAAACACATAAAAAACAAGATACACAATAGATAAAATAATCCGGTCAAATAGAACGTGTCCATCCTCTGCTTACTCAGAATATGTAACAGTTATACTCATATTGCACTTGAGATGATTCCATACCTTTTCAGCCAACAAATGGGGCTGGTTGTGTTAAAAAAAAGAAGTAATTAAAATAATACAATAAGCAAAGCTGTGCCTGCAACTTTAGAATCTGCACATTACTGGTGTCATTAATATGTTGCCCTGAACCTCCCTGCTATAAGTAAACTCTACATTGTTGTCCCAGAAATAGTTGTTAATTATTTTTTTCCAAATGCCTTCATTACTTCAAATGTAAAGGCTTATATCTTCTTCCTGCTGCAGCAGACAACATAACAAAGGCTCATATTACTATCTCCTTAATGTTACATGACAATGAGATTTAAAGATATATATTTTAAGCTGCCCTTGTTGTGTAACAATTTGTTTTCATGGTGCCGTTGAGTTTCTTCAAATGTATGTGAGAATCAAATAAAGTCCAGTCGCCTCCACTGAATTTGGTTGACAGCTAACAAAGGTTCAAAGGCAGAAATACAATCAGTATCATCTGCATGGCGAGATAACACTAGCAAGTGTAAAAAAAAAAGGGTTTTTATATGATAGGATTCTTATAGACAATGGCATCAACTGATGAGCCTTTTGTTTTGTACAGAACCAAGCCAAACTTGCCAAAGCCATCAGGGCCAGAGACAGAATAGTTAGTCAATAATTCTTAGTCCACGTTTCCTGAATGCACCGATTTATACATGTTTTTAAAAAAAATGTAATACTGCTTTGCTTTTCCTGTGTGATACAGTATGCGGCACCTATTGTGGAGTTTTTTCTTTATGTACAACAAAAGGATTATCTAGCAGTTTCCTGCAGCCACATAACTCAGAGTTGTATGTTGAAAGCTTTGTCTTATTCACAAAAGTTGCCTACTGAGCTCCACTTGCAAAGCCTGTGGGCTGCCTGTAGATATAAATAAAATGTCAGATCTAAGCATTAACCAAATGAACCAGATCGACCATCAAAAAGTGACACCGGAGAGACTTGGACCAACACAGACCGACAGAAGTTATCATCTCCTGGTTTTATTCAAATCAAACCCTGATAGTGTCTTTTTGGCCTCATCAGGCAAATCAAATCCCAGCTCTTCACAGATTCAAGCCAAGCAGTTTAGACAAGCCGAGTGTCCCCAACTATACCTGCCCAGCAATAAAGGCATTCGTCGGAGAAAAAAGCAAAAACATCCAGGAATTCGAGAGCCAGATTTTCTCTCAGAAGCTGGTGTGGACCAAGCCAGAGTTAAAACTGCACTGTGCTCGCTTCAAAAAACAACAGCTTCAAAAACGTTGCTCCAGTGAGAAGCCCTATAGAGGTATGAAAGGAAAAGCACAGTTTTGCTTCGGTATGAAAGGATTAATTAGTGTGACATTGTACATTATAGCCAGAAGGAGGACGTCAGCATGGTTGAATGTGATGAATTAAAAACAAATATACAGTTTAGCATACGACTTCAACACCATCCTTCATTGGGATTTCCTTTTTTTTTTTACTTTAAAGTTATTATGAGAAGATAATTATTTAGTACCAGTATTTTACTTTTGTTCGTTACACAACATTGTAACTATATGTCCTGAGCAGACCCCTTGGTATGGGGGCTGGATCCAGGCATTACTTCGTTTTTAAATGGAATCCGATTCTGTCCTTTCATTACTGAATTTGACATTCTTTTGTCTGCCTTCAGTGTTTGTGTTGCAGCACAAAGGGAACTGATTCAATAGAATAGGTCCCTTTGCTTATAAGAAAGCGAGTGAACAAAATAACAAAACAAGTAGCAGCTTCCCAGAAGTCCCATTAGAGTGATACATCTTCTCTCTAGCACGTCACATTATATACATAATAGGCAAAACATTCACATTTTCAGATCATATTAACTATGTAAGCCCATCAACTTAATACCTTTGAACCTTCAGTATATATATTAAGATGCTATTCAATAATAAGGTGCTACATGCAGTTGCTGCAGCTCTCTGCAGAGTACATGTTCAATTATCAATGATTACATTTTCCTGCTCTGTAAATAATAACAGCATAGGCAAGCTCTGATCGGGGCCATAAAACATGTTCTTATAATTACAAAATACCCGAAAAGGCGAGATCAGATTTAGAACTGTGGCCCCAATCAAGAGTAAACCCTCGCTCCCTGCTGGTTTTTTACACCACTCTCATAAATCAAATATATTGCAACTCTAATGCAGATCTAAAAGTATAAAAATGTTTTTAAATCAACTTCCTTTAAACCTCATCACCAGGATATAACCATGGGAACAGATATAAGCACCAGAATTCACTCCTTCATAAAAATACTGAATACATTCATGATTAACACATCAAAGTGTGACAAAAGAAATAATATATGAAGCACGGGAATTCAAACTAAAATGTCAAGCTGTGGTACCAGAGAAACCCATTTTTCGACCAATCCTTGGCCCTTAGAGCTTCACATTTATATTCAAGCATGAATACAAATTCAGATTATTCAGGTACTGTGCACGTATTCATTAAAACATTCACTTGTATTATACATTGTGCGCCCAGGAGTCAAGTATACATCTACTGCACATGTTTATTTGATCAGGGAAATAATTCAGCCTTCTTTTCATCCTTATATCAGTGTGAGTATTTCTGTTTTGTGAAGTTACAGATTTCTACCTATACCTATTAACTACACTGTCTTTTATGTATGTTCCCTTAATGGGCCCCAATCAGCCAGAATCAGAGGCTCTGCTTCAAATGCACAAACCCACTGTGAAAGGAGGAGGCAGACCAGATGGTTGTATCAATTTAAAGCACTGTAAATCCGTGTGACTGTAAAGATGAAAGCTGGCCATTTCAGATCACAGTGAAAGTAAAACACTCCGTAAAAAGGTAACATGGAAGGATTTTTGATCAACTTCATAACCAGCCACAGTACTGGGATAATTAAAGGCTGCAAGTAGTCGGTCATATATTATAAAACTCAATATTTTCAATTCAATACTATTCAAAAGGTGAGGATTTCTTGTTTTTCTCAATAATGCGTTGCTATTTTGGACTGTTGATCAGGAAGAGTATGCAAGTCCCGATTATTTTTTGTTGAAGAAAATAAGAATACTTACAATTTGTAGCCACTAGCATTCAGGAACATTGTTGGGTAAATATGATTTTCAATGTTACATTTCACATTAGTGACTTACCTGATATCAACAGCAATCTTACCATGTAGACCTACAGTAGCAACATTTCTGTAACATGGCACAAGTCTGAATAGAATGAGTCACACTCATGTAAAGGCTGCAGCAGTAGAAAATCAAATATGCTCAGAGAGAAATTAAACTGTTAAATATTTACCAGAATAGGATCTGCAATGAGAAAACTTGTTGTGGAAGGATGAACGATAGAGGGTGTTGTGTGCTGTACAGATGCTAAAAGACCCTTGAGGCACATTCTGCATTTGTAATTGGTGGACCTGACCAAAGGATGCAACATTTAATGTTCCCCCATGTTCCCTAAAACAAATGGGGGAACATGGGGCAACTTAAAATGGACGGATTTTAAGTTGCTGAGGAGATTCTACTCATGACAGAGAGGTCAATAAAGAACATTTTAGCCTATCAGTGTAAGAGAGGTTGACAAAATACAGCTAGTTATCATATCATAATCGCATATCAAACTTGAATACAACTTGTATTTTCATTCTTGCAGTTGGTATCTTTCTGGCATAAAGCTGACATATTATATTATATTTTATCCTTGTTTCAAAGACGATTTAAAATCGCAGGGGAGAAAGGTGAAGGATCGAGACAAGGGATCTTGATCACTCACCCTTCTCCCCTGCGGCCACTCTTCATTAAAAAATACACTCTGCAAATGAAGGGTCTTTGGGTCACTGTCGCTCACAAGGGTCCCTTACACTGCAAGCTGCTGAAATCTACAATCTGTGTTCGAAAGTGAACAGAAACCTCATTTTATGGGGCCCCACATGACTGCTTTTTATTTTAGCCTTTCTCTACTTCCAGCTCAAGAGCTCATTAAATAGGATCTTGTTTTTAAGATGGAAATAAAAAAAGTGGGGATAACAATAAATGTGTATTTAACCATGTAAATCTTATTGCAAGTGACGAACAGTGAGTGTGTGAACATTCTTTTCCTATTGATTAAATATCCTTTCATTAATGTGTACTCTTTATCATTATGTGCTCCTAAAGGCAAACATACTATGAAATTAATCTATAGAAGAAAAAACAGGATCCACACTGGCTTTGGAAAGCAGCTGAATTCTTCAAAGAATAACTTTGGCTGGTTGCATATAATAAACAGCTGTCCTTTAGGACCATGTGTCACTTGTTTTAAGCCAGAATATCTGATCTCACAATACAAAATCCACCAGAAGTGACTACAGCATTGTATTTCCAAGTATTTCATTGCTATAGGCAGCACTAGGTTAAAGTTGACTTGAATTAGGAAACACATCCTAATAATTATAACTTGACCAAAACTAGGGATTTTCCCCAATCTTAATACACTTCACAAAATGTAGGGAACGTGATACAAGCTACGGGTTGAGTGTGCCAACAGTTTAATATTAATGTACCAATCATAATCCGAGTTTGATTCCAGATGGGAAGTTCTTTCAATGTTTCAGTCACTCTCCTTGCAGTTTAAATTGAGACACATTTTAAGAAAGCTATGAAAACTATCACTGAGCTAAAATAATTGACCAAAACCCAAACTAAATTACAGCCCAAAACGTTACCATATAGGTGTTTTGGCACTGGTAATTGTTGCATATACTAATTTGTAACAATGTCAACAATCGATCCGTTGTTTGTGAGGTGAATGAGAGGGGTTTAATCGTTTTAAATGCCATCAGATCTTTGGTTTCATTATGGTTACATTTGTCATACTGTAGTAATTCATACTTCACCTTTTTTCGGTGGTGTTAAGCAAAGCAGACTGCTGGATCGTGTGAGGGTAGATATGTGATTTCACATTCATTTTATATTATTAAATTGATAGGGCCTCAACACTTCCTTCAAACCCCTTTAACATTACTCTCGGTTATGCCACTGCGGCCAAATGTGGTCCTAGAATCTCTTTCCATTACTTTCCACGTCTGAATAAAGTGTAAAGGCTGATGGGTCAATATTATCTCCTATAAACTACGCAAGTATACAAACAAATCTGCAATACCAAATAAAAGACACATATTCAGTTAACTATTAACATAATGAGGAAATGATGATAAAATGTGCTTATTTTGTGTCTTCTAAAGAAAGCAATGTTCAAAGAGATCCGTTTCAGCAACCCATATAACCCTCTATAATTATTCAGGATCATTTAGTGAACATACTAACATGTCAGCACATGAGCAGAGATTTTCCCCTCACATATCAGAAAGATAAAAAGGGAAACTCCTCATTAAAAAGAGTGAAAAGCTACCACACAGTAACATCTATAATATACTTCTATAATAGTACAGTGAAATACACCATTTTTTTCATCCTACTTTCTACCCACTCGTCATTATTCATCATGTATTCGGTCCAGTTAGAGTTGGGACTAACAATGCTCATGAACAAGAGCAGTCAAATAAATATATATTGTGCAACAATGTTCCACATTGAAGTGTGAGTCACCAGTAGTTGGTTATTTCATGTGGGTTGATTTACCAATGATGCATAAATACAATCACGAGTAATCCGACAGTCCACATGACTTCTCTGGCTTTATTTGTAATGAATCTGTTTGAAGATAAAACTATTTAAAATGTATAAAAAAAGGGATGAAGTTCATTGGTTGTATATCGTTTTTCCTAGTCATGACCATGTTAACCAACTGCATGGGTAAAAGAGACAATTTAAGGAATGGTTTGACATATATTTGTCAAACTGGGGTATAGTGCTAGACCTGCTCCACTCCAATGGACCTAATACTCCAACCAGCACCTCTAAACCAGCTTAAATCTTGTTACATCTCGTTAATGTAGAAAATCAAAACCAGTCGCAAGAAGTTGTTTCGGCACGCAGGTCCTTTTTAGCTTACTTGTGGAAGCCTTATACTCAGCGGACACATGTGTGAGTGGTGTCATTCTCCTCACTAACTGTTTGCAGTAAAATAATTGAACATATGTTCAGAAAATGTTGAACTATATCTTTAAACGAGTGGTTGCTGCTGTGTTTTCATTTCTTACATTTGGTTTTCTTTGTTCAATGTTTGTTCCTGCTTACTATCATGAAGTTGAAAAGCAAACCAACAGCCAGATACAATTCTGCAAAGGTTTCTATGCACCCCCATCTTTGACTGCGTTTCAGGGTGATTCTGATTATGCTGTTGGCACACTGACCCATTTATGCCTCTTTGTGTGTCCCCTGCAGTTGGGAGGATGTGGCATACTGGGGGTGGGAGTTTGGCTCTCAGTTACCCAGGGAAACTTTGCCACCCTATCATCATCACTTCCCTCCCTGTCAGCTGCCAACCTGCTGATCGCGGTGGGAACCATAATCATGGTGATCGGCTGTTTGGGCTGCGTAGGAGCCGTCAAAGAGAGCCGCCCTGTGCTGCTGACGGTAAGTTATTTCATAGGATGGTTCTTTATGATATTGCTGAAGATGTGATGATGCCACGTCTTCATATTACATGTTGTTGTTGTTGTTGTTGTTGTTGTTGTTGTTGTTGTTGTTGTTGTTGTGTGCATGACAAAAAGCATTACTGACTCTTCATACAGTAATATGCTTTGACATTGTGGTACAGAAGTTTGAGTTTCTCTCTATAAATGATTGATATGTCACCCTGGTGATTCAACCTGAGAACAGCTGCTGCCTGGGTGAGCTAAACTGAGGAATATATCTCGTGCACAAGTTATGCATTTGACATTTGCATCAACAGAAAACAAAAAATGTAATCAACATGAAATTGAAGCAAGAAGCCCCCTGAGGCAACCATGTTGTGCAGTTTTTACAATGTATTTTCAGCTGTTAGATGTGTTGCTGCAAGGTTGCAATGGAAATAATTGTATATCCACAGTCAAAACAATGTTTATCTTCCATACTTAAATAAACATGTGACCATGTTGAGTAGATACATTAGACAACAGTAATCATAAAAAGCACTCATGCTGTGTTATGGCAATAACAGTAACTTCTGGTGACTATTGTTTGTTTATTTTTCTTGTATACTTGCCTTTTAAGTCTTTCCTCTATTTTGTTACAAATTGTATTTCAATACAGAAAAACATTTTGGCATTTAAATCATAGACTGTATATATAAATGGACGTAGTGTCCGTGACGTCACCCAGAGTTGCCGTGAAGCCCTTAGTAGGCGGAGTCGGCCACTAACGGCTCGACTGTGACGTCAGAGTCTAATCCCTGCTGCCTCCGAACTGGAAGTAAACAGAGCTAGCTCAGGCTAAGAAGCTAAACTAACATGAAATACATGCATACCACGTTACTGCTAACAGTGTAGTTCCCCTATATAAACGTTACATTCATAATCAAATGAGACAATCTGCAACAGAATTAGCTATATTTTGTTATTCTTAATGCTTGTCATTCACACGTTGAGAAACGACGGACTCCACCGCCATGACCTAACGGAGCCGCAGTGGGCTAGCTCCGGGACGCCGGCTGGAGCTAGCCCCCTGCGGCTCCGTTAGCTCCGGCGGCCACCACTGGGATAATTGGGTCCCCTATTAACATTTGCTCCCGTTTAGCATTATGGGCGTCATAGCCATAGACTATAAAAGTCTTACCCAAGGCTGAATCATAAACTAAAATGTATATGTATGCATAAAGGGTTACGTCCTTAGCTGGCTAATAAGTAACAAGCTAAGCTACCAAGCACACAAACACCTGCGAACGGGGTTAACATGTATAATATTATCATTTTAGACTTCTTGGAAGTTCTGTTAGTACATTCAAGCGCACAGCACGACATTTTAATTGTCTGGTATTTGTAACAATATTCCCTAAAAGGCACAATCACCACGAACACGGCTAAAGCTAAAGGGTCAAGTACAGTACTATGACTAACTAACGTTGTAGCCTCTATGGTTGTAGCCTAGCAGAGTGGACAAGTTGCTGTTAGCTGACAGTGAGGCATGTACGTGTCCATCAACGTGACCACGCCCTAATTTATGCAAAAACTTTAAGACTTTACAAGATTAAAATGTATCTTGGTAAACATTAGCAAACATACTCACGTAATCAAGCACCAACACAGCAGCATTTATCAAGAAGAAAGAAATCTGTGTTGAAAAATATAATGAATCTTTAGAAAAATGGCACAGCAGGAGCGAGCAATTATGAGCTCAGTGAAAATGGGTCTCAGTGTCGATCATTAGCATGATCCATGACATTTTGCCCACAGTGACCAGACCGATTCCTCTGCTGTGTCAATATAATGAGACCGGGAATTATAAGTCTTCTTTAATGAGTGACAGGGCAGCCCGTTCTTCATGAAGATTAGAAAAGACTTGTCTCCCTTCAAATTTCAGAGCCAATTAGCATGTTGATTGCCGATGAGAGACACAGAGCACTGTCGCTGTGACATACTTGAGGAATTACTGTTGAGCTTTGTGCTGGCATAAGTATTACTGCTGTTTGTGTGTCTTGTCATTTGTAGCTCCAAACATCAGAGGTAGGGCTTTGTAGTTTTGAAAATAGGCTCTGGAAAATCCTGTTATCTGGAAGACTTAAAAATACATTTAAGCTTTTATATGATTTTAAAACTTCAGCCTTTACACAAAGTGACTAAATAAAGAATGAGGGTTGACATTTGTGAAGGGAAAAAAAGGGAAATATTTAACAATAACAACAATAGAATTGCAAAAGGATGTTCTGGAGTAAAATGTTACCTTCATTGAAATACTCAGTGGCTTTCCAAGGCTTAATGGACAGACATTAAAACTTTCCAGCTTGAATCATCAGAACAGCAAACCAACAACTGCATTCCAAAATATATTGTTCTTTGATATAAAAATGATAACGTTTAAATGCCTTTTCATTTAGGGAAAAAAACGCCACTGATTAGAAATTAAGGAATCACATCTAATGAGAGTTGTTAGCTTTAAAAAAGAAAGGAGACACCACAGTCAACCAAATCAGCTCTAACCCTAAAGGTATTTTAGGCGCAATTATACTGATTATAAAGCACGTAACTTTCAATCCAAGCCAAATATACTGCATCATTACTCTGCATGCAGAGAATGTGTTACAGAGAATTACAGTTCTATTTATATAAATAAGAGACTTTCAGGTGTTTTAAGGAAAAAATATGTTTCATCACTTTAGAACAATGCACCTGGCATATACATAAAATATACACTGTCCTTTTAAATTGAAAATAAGAGTCATTTGAGAATTGAGTTCACCCAGAAATTCAATTTTCACCAGGGTTATGGGTGATTAAAGTCATGTTTCACATCAGTAAGTTCAGACGTTCAGTACAAGAGCAAGTCAAAGGGCACATACAGTAGGTGGTGTGGTGGGTCTGACCTAATCTGTCCACAAATAAGTCTGAGGTGAGATCATTGTGCTGGAAATAAAAACAGGTTGTTTACACTGAGAACCAATTACATGGGACATAGAGCCTGTAAAAATGATTAGACCCATCACATGAAAAAATATGGTATACTCCCTCAAAAGGCTTCTCAATACACTCAAGTCAGGAAGGAGCCCAAAAGGTATTGATCTGCAGCCCTGGACGTAATGTGTGTCTGACATTACTGCCTCACACACAAAGAGCCTCTGTAGCTTCACACTGCATGGACATCACAGCATGAATGAACACGAAGGAATCAATCCCTGTTCCTGCACTTTGATTATAGTTCTCATCCCGGGGCCTAGCCGAGACATCAATCTCTTCTTAACAGGGATATCAGCACTGCTGGCCAAACAAGTCATAACATAAATAACAGCTACATGTAAGGTGGGTGTCTGAAGTGATATAATGCGTGCAATGTGCATTTAGTCTACAGTGGCCAGTAACGGCTGCTATTCTTCAGATGCATTAAAGTCAACTTAAATGTAAAGTAAATGGCAAAGCGTAAATCCCAACACTCAAGTGACTAATTGCAACACTGAACGACCCCACCGCAAAAAAAACTGCAAACATGGAAATATATCAAAAAAAGGCTTAACCCTGAGGAGCTCTTTTCTGGTCCTTGTGAGTCGGTGTCCTGCAGGGGTTTTTTCTCCTTCCAAGGCGTCTGTTAGATACAGACCAGCTGTGGCTCATTACCTCTCACAGTACAACAACTGTAATGGAAACAGAAACCTACAGGACACCGGCCCAACACAATTGGAACTGGAAGTCTTATAGGACCACTTTAGTGAGTTTTATCGCTTTTGATAGACCAACATGATAGTACTGTATACACCATTACACGTGTCAGTGCTACAGTATTTGCATCACATTTGCTTGCACAGTGAGAGCTCTAGCAAGAGAAATGCTTTCCTGGTTTCACATTCTTAGTGTTATCCGGTGTTTAGTAAGAAAAGGTCTCAAGGCTAAAAATGAATCTTTTTTTCCTTTTGCTCCGTCTGTAACTCATTTCAGGGATGAAAGCAGCTTTCTTACAAGATACAGAGCGTCATGGGTTATAAAGAGTGGGCATCAGTGGAGGAAAGTACATTTACACAAGTATTTTTACTTAAGTACAACTCTGGAGGTCCTTTTTATACTTCCACTTTTACATCAGAATATTTCAGAAAGAAAGACATACTGTAATTTGTACTCCCCTTTTTATTTGACTGCTTGAATTGATCAAATACAGTTTACAGTTAAAGATGAATCTAGTGGTTTCTATCACTTTTAGCTTGTTACATTTTATATGAAAGCAATGTCTTTCAGATATTTTCATTCAATTAAGCTTTTGAGTCCCAAAAGGGTGTTGTCCAACATTTCAGGAATGAATACAGGACAGAGGAAAAGTCTAAACAATTTAAAATCTATTTTAGTTGACAAAGTTTGCATATAGTTGTGTTTCATACATTTCATAAAGCTTCAGATGCCCTTGTTAAACTTGAGGGGGCCTGACCTTTAGGTTGGGTCTGGACTAAAAAACTGTATATAAGTGTCACAAACGAGCTGAGGACCAAAATACAGTACACGGGAAACCAGGGATAGTCGGTAACCAGCTTTATTGAAGGCAATAGGCTGTAGGAGACAAAACGGCAGATAGTAGGCAAAGGGCTGGTCGGGGACAGGCGAGGGTTCCAGGAGAAAGCAGGACCGGAGTCGCCGGTACAGAACGGGTCAGGGAGCAGGCGAGGCAGGCGAGGCAGGCTGGTCAGGGACAGGCAGGGTCGAAACCGGGAGAGCAATCTGAAGGGTAATGCGGGAAAGACTGGCATGCTGCAAAGTACGATTTGGCACTGAGGTGAAAGTGAAGTGGGCCTAAATACTAATGGAGCTGATGGGTGTAACAGAGTGAGAGAGAGACAGGGTGTGACTACCAGGTGACTAAGGAAAGTTAATGCAGAAAATAGGTGAGTGAGAAAGCAGACTGTGACAATAAGAAACTAGCTCCACCTGCTTTTTGTCTACAAGTACTTACTTCTTGGTACACGTTTCAGATAGTATGTGTACTGCTAGTTTAGTATACTGTGGTATGGATTTAATAACTTGGGTCACAACCACTAACTAAAGAAGGCATACTGTTCATCTTAATGACATTTTGTATTTTAGTTTGAACTCTTTCCTGCAGCACTCTATTGATACTTTAAAGTCATTGAGTAAATGATGCGAGCACTTTTTCCATCACTGACACTAATAGCAATGCATTAGAAAAACATAAGAATGTCTGAACCCAAGAGTGCCGTTTGACAACTGTAGAAAGCTATAAAGCTTTTAGCTCAACTAAAAACCTGTATATAACCCCATTTTGTTTCCCTTTACTCTGGTCTACTATCAATCTTTCCTATAGTTATGCTGCTGGAAGTCACTGCTGCGAACATAATAACATATTTCAGTTTGAATGACGATAATTGAGGAAAACATATTGAGACAGTTTTGTTTCTTTCGTAATGGGATCCAAGTCTTAGTTTATAATAATTTATCCCAGTAACACCAGCTCAAAACAAATTCACCTCTTTAAGAGTCGAGCTGAGATTTACTGTATCTTCCCAATTTACAATGAACTTACACAATAAAACAGATGTAAATGTATGTTATTGCCTGCTGCATCTGTCACAACACACAGTGTTATTCAAATATTATTTGGCAACCACCTTTAGAAGTAATTCAGAACAAATTATACTGTTTTTATTTTATGTCTCAATTCAATCTTTATTTTGACACAGAGAAACATTGTTTTATTAACCAGCTGTTCAGATATGTTTGTATCTTTACATGACAGTAATGTTACATCTATCCTTTTAAATGAATCAGAACAAACGACTCCTTTGCACTTGACTCGTTTGGCACACCATTAGTGCTTTTATATTAATCAGCCTTTCCAGACAGTTCGCAAATGGGTTTTCATCGTTTACAGTTCATTTCTGCAAACCACTTGACAATAGTAACCCATTCAATGCAGCAGTTTGAGATTCCTCACGGTAATTCAATTGCTTTCTTGGAGTATATTATAAAAGCGTAGAGGCCATCTTCTGCCATCAAATGATCCCATCGAGTCTGCCTATTGCCAGTTACCAAATCAGCCTACTATCACCTAAAGAATATATCTAGGATTAAAAGACTAATGTCACAGCAGGATTTGGAAAAACTTGTCCATGCCTTTATCTTCAGTAGACTCGACTACTGCACTGGTGTCTTCACAGGTCTCACTAAAAAATCTATTAGAAAGCTGCAGCTGATTCAGAACGCCGCTGCTCGAGTCCTCACTAACACTAAGAAAGTGGATCACATCACTCCAGTTCTGAAGTCTTTACACTGGCTTCCTGTGTGTCAAAGAATAGATTTCTAAATACTGCTGCTGGTTTATAAAGCACTGAATGGTTTAGGCCCAAAATACATTTCTGACCTCCTGCTAAATGATGAACCATCCAGATCTCTCAGGTCTTCAGGGACTGGTCAGCTTTCTGTCCCCAGAGTCAGAACTAAACATGGAGAAGCAGCGTTCAGTTGTTATGTTCCAAATATCTGGAACAAACTCCCAGAAACCTGCAGGTCCGCTGCAACTCTTACTACTTTTAAATCCAGGCTGAAGACTTTTCTTTTTGTCGCTGCTTTTAATTGAACTATTCATATTTTAGACTGCACTGTAACTTTTATCCATGTATTTTTTCTTTTAATGTTTATTTTATTAGCTTTTCCTTTTAATGACTGATTTTAAATGCCATTGTCTTTCATTTGTTGTAAAGCACTTAGAATTGCCTTGTGTTGAAAAGTGCTATATAAATAAATGTGCCTTGCCTTGCCTTGTGGTCTCAAGAAGGGGAGTTACATTTCTTATTAAGAACAGATTAATGGGGAAATATTCAGAGAGCCACAGGGGACGGGTCTGCTTGTTTTCCAAGTGCTGGTTATCATCAATGTTCTCCTTCTTAACGATGTCCCTTTGCTCTGTGGTGTAATTTCATGGTCTTGAACAAACACCTAGAAGTGCAATAGAGCAAACAACCTTAGAGACACAGCGAGTGAGATGGTAAGAAAATATGAAACTTTCCTGGAACATCAATGTTCACTTTGGATTGTTTTTCTTTTGTCAAAAAAGTGCCTGTTAAAATTAAAGCTTAAACTCGCAAACAATGTCTTCATATACCATCAAATATTGAGGATTATGTGGAGAACAATAAGCAAAGAGTGGTATTGATTATTTTATGAGTGAAATGGCAAAAAAATAGCTAAATAATCCCCCCTACATTAAGCAGCAATCATCAATATGTGTCAGATTGAAAGATGGGCTGAAAATGAAATGACAGTTTGATTATCAGGCTACTGAGTTGGATTGTTAAATTATTAGCATTTGTTTGCAATTAGTGATTGTTTTGGACCGACTGCCTTGGTGGGCAATAATCAATTATTTCAGAGTCAGACAAAAACATGCCCATGGCTTTGTGAAACTGCTCCAGAATTCATGACCAGATACTGACCAGATCGACATTTCTTACCACGACCCTTCACTTTCTTAAAACTGAATAGCATATTTTCTTTCAAGGATCGATAGCAGGTCAAGAAATAACACAAAACGGCAAAAATACTTTTTTGTAGATCTGCCTCTGTATCTCTGTTGGTCTTTCCCTTTGGGTTGCAGAAAGTTGTAAATGTCATAAATGTCAAATATTCAAAAGTTAGGAAAGACTTCCTTTCTTGACTGAATAGTATTTTGGCATTCTGCAATGGCTTGTTGAATGATTTCATCAGCCAGGTTGAATTTTTTGCAAGTCCACACTGAAGCATATTTCTTAATATACTAGAAATTACACACAACAACAAGCCTAACATTCAGGCAACAAAGCATGACAGAACAATATGAATTGATTTCAGACGGTGATTTGGGAGCACCTCTTGAAAAGAGTGCGAGTGAGTCAAACACACTGTGGGCTATATTTTGTTACTTATACGTCTCACACCTTCCAGTGCTGCCACATTTAGTGATTCAGTCATGCAGGTTCTGCCAAAAGAGACCTCGTGGGGCAACTGACAGCCTGCTCGATGCCCATCTTGTGAAGTAGCAACACTCACACCCTGTCAAGCTGAAATACTCAGAGGACATGTAGCCATGATGTTTTCGAAAAACAACATTTCTACTTTAAAATTGGTTTTGAGCCCTCTGAGAAGGGCTCATGCTTTATATGCCTCAACCTAACAAAAGACTAAGAGTCTTCAACCATGGTTGCCATGAATTATACATACATTTCCAAATTCAATGTGATTTACCCCCACCACTCCCCATCACACTAACAAGCTTTCTGGGGATATTATTATCTCCAATAGTCCGCCCATTAAAAAGAAACACTCTAGGTAAAACGCCTGAGAATCTTCAAGTTTTCTTCAGTAATCCAGTGAAATAAATACATGAATACTTACTTGCACTGCTAATATGAAGTTCATATATTTTAAATGTGTCAACATTTAAACAAATAAATGCTAAAGAAAATCAAGATGTCATAGTAGGCGTTATAAAAAATGTAACAATTGAACTTTCTATGTAAATGTACAGTACACAATAGAGAATAGACGAGTCATAATATGTTATGTGATATAAAATTGTGAAATAATTGGGACATGATTCATTTCTGTGACCTCAGCTATGGTGAAAGCATTTGTACTTTTCATTAAGAGGTCATTACATGTTATAAGGGCAGATTGACCCCAGGGAATACAGTACAGAGGTCGTTTTTATGAAATGGGGGATGGATTTACTTGAAGGTGAAATAAATGCTGCCATTATCTCAGTTAGCCATACAGTTCAGTACAGTTAGCTAGAAATTGACTCTGTCTAAGATGTGTCCAGCCGTCTTCACTGACTGCTCACTTCCCCAATAAACGGCTTACAGAGTGCTTTTGAACCCAAATGTTTAACTACGCCCATTAAAAGTTTTGTTTTTTTAGGAAACTAGGGAGATATTGATATGCATTTACCATAGCAAACTGTGCTGAATGTGTGTTGTCCCCTGGCATGCAATTAGCGGCTCTTTCATTGAAGCACCAAGTTTACAAAGCAGGACCAAAACCAAAAACAGCGTCGGAAATGGACCGGTCAGTCTGACGACAGGAAATGCAGTAGGCTACAGAAGTGGTTGTCTTTTATGAGTTTGTCTTCTGGCAACCTGGGTCTGAGTCAGCAAGTGGGAGCGCCAGCTGGATAGTTAAATTGGCTAACTAGCTAACGGTTGCTGTAGTTAGCAGTTTGTTGAGCATTTTAAGTAGCTTTTTGTCTACCACACCATTAGTTACTTGATGGTATATGCTGTGTTCAAAGTGGACATATAACATTTAATGACATTTTAATAAAAGGCTTGAATGGTGTCACTGTAGTTGAGATCGCAGAAATTATAAATGACACATTTATAATGCTCTCATGACCAAGGCCGGATTAACCATATGGGCAAACTGGGCAAGTGCCCAGGGGCCCTTGAGCAAAGAGGGCCCTCAGTGACAAGATTTTTTTTTTTTTTTTATTATTTTTTTTTTTTCGGGCACAACCTCACTCATCATAGATTGTTTTAAATTACACTCACTCTTCGCTATAAATAACACAGCTTTTCTATAGGGTCAAATTAATATATTTTCTAAACCGTCTCTGTACTATAGGTCTCACTATGTATGCGCTCAACTTTATTACTACGCGGTGTATAGCCGACTCACAGCCCCACCCTCACTCATGTCACATTTTGTCACGTGAGCAGAAATCATGGATGGTGCCAGTAGCCAAACGCCCAGCGGGGCTGCGAAAAGAAAGAAAAAGAAGAGAGAGTGGCGGCTGCATTAAAACATTTGCCAACAATAAATTGCTTTTTCAAAAAAGCAAAAAGTGACGAAATAGGCCAGCAGCAACCACAAGGAACAGTGGCGGCGGTCATGGAGGATGTTGTTGAGCTAGCGAGCAATGTTAGCCTTGAACCTAGCATGCTAACGCAGCAGCGGGTAGAAGAGGAGGAAAAAGATGAAGACGAGCCTGACGAGGACGTCACAGAGCAGGGTGAAGGTTCGAGTTCATCGGAAGTTCCCTGTGTCTCTCAGGACCCTGCTTTTGACAAATAGGTGTGCGATTTGACATGCCAGATTGACTGAAAATTCTAAATATTGGTCATGTTGGTAGGATTGGGTAGGCGTGGTGTTACTTGTTGGTACGTGGGTTGGGGGGGGGCCCATGAGCGCTCATTGCCCAGGGGCCCCTGGAGGTACTAATCCGGCCTTGCTCATGACAGCCAGATTCATACCAACCAGAGCTTAAATTAGCATTCAATGTTAACACATACAGCTACATAGTTGATGATAAGGTCTGCAATGACATGTTTATGCGTGAGCATAATGTCAGTCTTATGCACACCCATTCAAGTGTTAGTTTATTTATTACCAAGTTCCTGAGATATTTGAGTGGTGGACCGATAGATAAATAGACAATACCAAGGCTGTGCTGCTGCCGCACAGCATTCGTGTTTCAGTGGAATCTCATCAACATCCTTCTTAAGAGCAACATAATATTATTGCTCCTCAAATAATTTCACCCCTCCCTGGTTCAGACAGTCATGTGTGAGAGACATGTCCCCTCACAAGAGTGGTTGATGATTGAGCTTGTAACTGTTTTAAGCACTCACACAGGTCCACAAGAAGAAGATGTATCACCTATCAAGCAGCTCATTCCAGAGAGGATGGGTTGGGTGGGTGACTGGTGAGGAATAAAATGTGGCTCCATTAACAAATTCCAACACTGACAGAGGAAAACTATACATCACCTCTCCCAGTGTGTCCTACTTGCTATGATTACCCCACCACCTCCTCTCTCTGCTCTCTTGACCTGTCACTTAGAACTATTGAGGCTGAACGATCTATAGCTCTTTGATCGTCCTTACTTCTCCTTTCCTTCTCCTTGACACTCTAGGCCCATTTTGTTCCTGCTTTTAATACTTTTTTCCTTTCCTTCCCCTAACACTCTTCAATCTGCTGCTTTTTCCTTTCTTTTCAATTTTATATTTTTCACAGACAGATGCTATGTATCTCCCTTGTTGTCGCGTACTCTTCACTGATAAATTGTGTGTTAAATAACTGCTTTCTCTTCCCTCTTTGTCTCCCCAGTTCTTCATCCTCCTCCTGCTCATCTTCTTCCTGGAGATTCTGTCCATCATGCTTTTCTTCATCTACCAATATGAGGTAAGAAACCTAAATTGCTTACAGAATGATATTTTCTGTGATTTTCTTACGCTTGGACAAGTTAATAAGTGACTGTGGCAAAGCCGTCCATATGTCATGGCGGTTGTTGATGCTTCAGATAAACTGGCATGTAAAATGATGCGTTTCAGGTTGTTTTGATATTCATTCAAGCAGTATTATTGTTTGTCCTGAAAAGAGCATGTCTGCTGGACATTCAGCATAAACAATGGTTTAATAAAACTGGCAGAGATTTTCTTTTCCACACACACACACACACACACACACACACACACGCACGCACGCACGCACGCACACACACACACACACACACACACACACACACACATACAAATACAATGTGCACAATTTCTCTTCCTTGTCAATACATTTCAATTTACCCAAGTCAACCATTTTGCATGTATTCCCCCTGAAAATAAACAAGTTAGGCAATAGTCTAGAACAGTGGTTCTCAAACTTTTTCTGTCAGGCACAAGTCAGGCTCAGTGGCGGCGCCAGATATTTATTTTGGGGTGCTGTGGGGTAGCTTGACGTTTCATAGAGGGTGCTCAAACATTTAGGGTTTCCCATTGATGTACCGGTCGCTACAGAGGAATGTTCTACTGCAACACTCCCCACACATATACACAGTGTGACAGTTACAATGAAGGCTCGAGGCATAGGTGTAAGCAGGGGTAAAGTGCTATTTTTATAGGTGGTGTGTGGACCTCACATAGGGGGGTCCGGGGGGCATGCTCCCTGGGAAGATTTATTTTTAAATATTGAAGTTGAAAGCATCAATCTGGTGCACTTTGAGAGCAACATGAGAGATCTATGGATACCTCTCTCAACACCCATTTGAAACAGAACTGTAAACAGATTTACTTTTTCTTTATGGATATTTTACAAATCACCCTTTTAAACTTTATTCATATAGTATTTCATACCTGTTTTTCATTTATTCTCTTATTTTTTTATAACTATAATGATCATTATAAACGTGTGCCTCGGAAATAATTGTTTACATTAATGGTGACCAAGACGTTTGAGATCCACTGAGATAACACTGAGAGAGTCCTTTAGCTCACTGAGCCTCTCAGTCTGACAGGAGAGGACTCTCCTCCACTTTGTTGTTGAAAAAACTCCTTATATCCGTTAGCGTAGCTTGCTAGCACCAGAAGCTAACAACAATGATCTCTGGTACCGGTGCGCTCTCTCTCTCGCTCGTTCCACACACACACAGAGCCGAGCTTTAATGAAACACAGAGACCCAGACGTAATAGTACTGTATTACTGTGTCATATTATTTTCGAATCAATAATCTTTCAATTTATGATTTTTATATTTTTTTTGTATCTTTTTTTTTTTTGTATAGCCATTTTTCCTCCTGGTCTCTCGCGCCCCCCCCCCCCCCCCCTGGCACGCCACCCCCCACTTTGAGAACCACTGGTCTAGAAGCAGATGCGCTATCCCTCTGCTAATATTAATTCATAATCCCTTCAAATGTTCATCTAAGGTTTTAATAATTAATCGAAAGGATAGGTAATTCCCTATCCTAATCTTAATTATGGGTTTGAGGGCCGGATTTCTGACTTGTTGTGAAATGAAATGTTAACATATTAGCGTAACATTTCAAGTATTAATCCCTAAATACTCAAGTTGTGTAAACTGTTACAGTGTGTCCATCCATAAACCAACACAGAATAGAGATTGGGTATAAATTGGACACTTACAGTAGTTGTGCATTGGAGACAAATTCTTTATCAGAAAAACTCTTTGTTGATGCTGCAAATAACTCCAAAGATTACAATTATGGTTCTTGTGCCTTCTAAAATTACTGTGTCAAGGCCCTTGAAGTTTATGCAAATGTTATCCCACTCATGACCAGGACCACTCTGACTACTCCCATAATCATTAAATGAGAAATAATTCTTAAAATCTGAGCTAATTGCAATAACAGAATCCCAAATATATATTGTTGTGTTTTAATCTAATTATAAATTAAATTAAATTACCGGCAAGATTATTTGATATTTACAAAAAACAGCAACAGTGAAATAAATAACTGCTTTTGTATAAATTAATTGTTTATCAAATAGCAATTAAACAAATGTTTACAATTCTGTAGAGTACTACTTTCTAAAAATGACAAATGTTTTCATTGTAACTCAAGCAGTAGATTTCTTTGACTAACTTCTTTTTTTTGTAATATCAGAAGAATGCTCTTATAATGTTTTATATAGGTAACATATATGAATTGCTTATTTATTCAAACCCGATTCCCAAAATAAAGATATAAATAATATATAAAATAATTGAACAGTTCATTTGGGCAGCTTGATTTTAGACAATATTTTTTCCCAATCCTGCAATTATGATATGATAAAGTCAACAAAAAAAAGAAAACAGCAGTTCCTGTATTTAAATGTTGTGTACGTTTTATACATTGGACTCCCTCTAAAAGGCAATTGATACGATAGTGGATTTGCAAACATATATAGCCGAATCATAAATCATTGGACATTTCAAACCAGTGGTGTTATATTATTCATGTGTTGGGACAGAATGTGATCCCTGAAGACTTAGGCCAAGGCCAACGCCAACTCTAATGCCTTTGTACATTGTTTGTAAATAACAACCTACTTTGATATTTCCCCCACTTTCTGTATGATTTACATTTGCAACCACAGACCTTGGACCTGATTTCTTTGTACTGGCTTTTTCTCTTTGTTATTCTAATACTGGTATGATTATACTCGCTAATGTGTTGTATTTCTATCTCAGTATGGCTTTGGCGGTGTAATGCAAGAGTATTTATGGACTGGCACGTTCTACTGGGCGTTCAGCCAATCAGCACGGCTCTGTTTGGATTTTGAATGAATGTTGTCTTTTTGTCATGCCTCACCTCTCTTTTAACATCTGTGTCCCCGGATGTTCAGCGCAACCCATTATTCAGCCTCTAAATAATTCAGTTGTGTCTACCCAGGAGGTGATAAGTGGCAGAACGCTGTAAAAAGTTACTAATGGTGGAGATTTTCTGCAGGGCTGGGGCACAGAGGGATATCACTCACAGTAAATAATGGCTAGCTGTGTGCCAGTACTGCCACAATTTTTTTTTTTGTTAAGCAGCAGGAGAGTTGTTCTATGTGTAGATTTGTGAAAGTGATCACTGCTGGATATTTTTTATTACATGTAATACCTATATTTAACAACAAAAGTCCTTTTTGCAAAGAAAGTACTTTCCTGAACTTTTGTACATATAATAAACTTGCAAACTTGCTGTGATACTTGGTCTCGGCTCCAATGGCTAAAGATTACAAGTAACAATAATTATTCTACGGTTACAGATTGTATAAAACAGTCCAAACTTAGTGCAACGGTATTTTTAGCTAACTTTAACCATTTAGTTGGGGTTTGGAAAATATCACTTTCATGGGTGATACATTGGGAGACAGTTAGTGTTGTCTTAGTCATGTTATAGTACTTGAAACATCATTTGCTACAGTGTGTTAAAAAATAATTTAATATAAATTATGAATATAAATACATGGGGTTATAAATTCATATTATTTTCAGAACAGTGAAATATACATTTAATACTTAGTTATCACACATACAAATCTTTGTGTACCCATAGTTTAGGATATTTCTCCGTGAATTTGTTTTCATCTTCCTGTGTCCTATGGTTTTAGAGACCTAGTTTATCTCTGATCATGAGGATCCTCTGTCACCATGGTAACGTCTTGGAAGCCGCTCCAGTGTGCAAAAGCCTTCCGGATGTCATAACGTAGCAGAGTGCAGCATCTTGGTGCATGTAGATAAACTATATCCCAGGCTCAAGGGATGGTCATGCTCAGTGGTGCAGTTTATTAAACCTGCTTTAGACCTGACAGAGAGCTCTGACGCAGCGGGAAGCTTCTTCAAACGGCTCACCGATCTTATACACCTGAAACTGTGACCGTTTGTTTCACTTTGTTGGTTCTTATAAGGCTGATGAAAAGGTCAGCAGAGGTTAACTTCGGTGGATCCATTTTATTTTCAGAGTGTCAGAGGGAATAAAAATGAGTCTGACTCAGCGTTGTGATTTTGAAATATGATGTATGGGTGTTTCACACCACATCTGTGTGGGTTTACGACCTTATCTTTATTATTGCCTCAAGGGCCTTTGCCAGACAAATATAACAGAGCAATAACAAAAGCAGACCACCAGCAAGATTTAGTTTTAAGGATTGAGGGATTATAATTTAAATGATCATTTCAGTAAATCAGAGTAGTTAAAAAGTAGTGAAGAAAATCTGATCTCATGACTAAAAGTTGATTTAAGAGGTTTTTCTAAAGGTTTGTCTCAACCTCTTGAGTGTAATGCTTGTTAGCACAATGTGTAGGCTTGCCCTTTTTTATATTTCCATATGCTGTTTATCTCTATATCTAAATAGAGTTAAGTTGCCTTTATGGCAAAAAGCAGTAACCCAGCTAGCTTAGTCAAACAGTAGCCTACTCTCAACATCTTAAAAGCCAATACAACACATTTTGTTATAAGACCAAAATAACTGCAGCTACTTCCAGTTAACACCAATAAAGATGCTTTATAGCTACTTTGCAGAAATAGGTAGCCAGCTATTTCAAAGACAAGCCTGCAAGCAGATACTCAGAACAGCGTAATAAACAGCATTAATCACACAAATACTCAACAGAGCAGGAAATCACTTCACAATATGCATGCAAACTAGTGATGTGCTCAAAGAGCCGGCTCTTTTAAGTGAACGACGGGAGCCGGCTCGCACCCGTGAACGAGCCGGTTTTGTTTTTTTGTTAAGTAATACGAGACAGAATGATATGACGATCTCCGCGCTACAGCTGCTTCGTGCATGCATGCAGTGACATGGATTAGAGACTGTTGGATGCTGCTGTTTTGAGCATTGCAATACATTTATTTGTATTATGTTTTTTTATGATTAGAGACGGTTGGATGCTGCTGTTCTCATTCATAACACTCCGTTCGATGTCTCACTATGGGATGCGCCTCATCGCGGAGCAAACAGAAGCATCAATCTCATTACGCCAATCCTGATTGGCTGGTGATCTTGACGTCAGCGTCAGGGAATCCACCCCCTATAAGTAGCTTGCGCTACGTCGCATGCGTCATTCAAACACCTCTACTCGCTTCAGAGCACATCTCGATGGTAGCCGAGCTAGCTTAACAGTCCACAGACTGAACCCAAAGCTGACTTTCGCTCGCCGGCTACTCTTCTGCTTCGCAAGAAGACTGTTTATGCTAACACACCAGTTAGTATTATAATCGACCTCGCCGTTTCTTTCCTCGGAAATTAAGGTAAGGTTTTGATTTTTTCAAGCTAACAACACACCTGTTGCTAGCTTGCTTTCCCTCACTACCGACACCACGGTAGCGAGGACGTTTTTTCTTTTTCTCTCACAGAGGAGGAAAAGATTAAAAAATATTAACACACCAGTTAATATTCTTTGAGAAAAAAGATCTACACCGTTCTTTTTTCTCCGGACACCTGTTACGAGCGGGTCCTCTCCACGCCACGCGGCGAACAAGATGGACGCCTCTCTCCCTCACACCAGAGGAGTCAGGGACTCGGAGGCTCGGCTCTGCGGCTGCGGGTTGAAAATATCAGGCACAGACTAACACCAGGTCTGCTCGTCCTGCCTCGGGCTGGAACACGCCCAGGAGGCTATTGACAACCCCGGCTCGTGCAGGCATTGTGCCCGCTTCACCATAAAGAGCCTCCGCCGACAGTTAGCACGCCAAGCTAGCTTGTCGGGACAGGACCCCCTCATATCCGTTGATTTGCCGGCTGGCAATCAAGACGCGGGGGCGTCCGCCGCAGAGATTGAGCCCCGCACTGTGTCGGTCTGGGGCTCATCAACAGCGGCAGCTGCGGAACCGGAGTCCCGCGCCGTGTCAGGCTGGGACCCGGTGGCGGCAAGAGACGTGAGAACGGAGCCCCACGCTTTACCAAGCTGGGGCTCCCGGCTGGACCTCACCATGGTTTCGCCCGCGGAGGATGTCCTGGAATTGGATTATATGGAGGACGAAGAGGACACCTCTGAGTTCCTCCTGTCTGATTCGGATGAGCAAGAAGACGATATCTTCGTGTCATCGGTTCAGGCTCTCCCGGGCGATAGCACACCAGCTTCGCCCTGTCTGAGCATGGACCTGCAGGCCGTGTGTCAGCATGCCGCGTCCAGACTAGACATCCCGTGGCCCGAAATGGCCAAGGAGACCTCCAGGTCCCGTTACGAGGGGAAACATTTTCCCCAAGCAACGAGGACAAAGAGGCAACTCCTTCCGGTCTTCCCGGAGATGTTGGATGAGGTGTCGGTCTCGTGGAGAGACCGGCCCTTTAGCAACAAGGCCCCAATCCAGGGTGCCTCCACCCTAGACTGTGACGGTATGGAGAGGCTCGGCCTGCTCCGCATACCGCCTATGGAACCGCTGGTGGCAGCCCACCTCCTACCAAGGCTGGTCCCGTCACCAAGCAGGAACCCCACGCTGCCAGCGAAGGCGGACCGATTCCAGTCGACCATGACTGAACGGTCCTACAGAGCCGCAGCGTTGTCCGCCAGGGCTTTGAACGTTTCCTCGCTGCTAACCGCATACCAAGCGGAGCTCTGCGAGGATCTGTCAAGCAATCCTGGACCGGCCGCTCTGGACGAAATGGCCGCGATCACAGACATTTGTCTCTGTGTTCAACGCTGCGCCGTCCAGGCCACGGGCAAGGCAATGGGGATCATGGTGGTGCAGGAAAGATTTAAACGATTTAAACGCTCCGTTAGGCGTGGACGCGCTCGCGCACGTTTGTCCTCCGGGCCTTCTGTACGCGTTCCCACCCCTGGCTCTGATACCCCCAACTCTGGCCAGAGTGAGGGAACAACGCCACACACTTATCCTGATTGCTCCGCACTGGCCCGCAATGTACTGGCTGGCGGAGATATATCAGCTGCTGTGCGGGCAGCCATGGCAGCTCCCACTATGCAGGGACATACTGTCTCAGGCGGGGGGGGGGGGCGATCTTTCACCCACACCCAGAGCGCTTGGCACTATGGCCCTGGCCCGTGAGTGGTACAATCTGAATACAGTGGGACTCCCTCAGAAGGTGATAAACACTATTCAGAGTGCGAGAGCTTCCTCCACCAGAGCCGCGTTCACACTGCGGTACTTTTCCCACAAAGGTTCATGCGAACTTAGTTCATGCAAACTCTTTAGTTCGCATGAACTAAGTACAGATCGCGTTCACACCAGAAAAAGTCCCTGGGGGTGGATTAGGCAAATGAAGCCGCTGACGTCACTTCTTCTTCTTCTGCTTTGGGTTTACTGGCAGGCCGCAAACCACTTCACGGCGTATACTGCCGCCCAAAGTCCCCGGCCGGAAGTCCCCGGAGTTGGGGACTGGCTTCAGTAGAAGCTGCTGGGAGTCCCAGCAGCTTCTACTGAAGCCTTCCGAGTAAATCGCCAGAACGGCGACACCTCCTCATCTCCACCGCTCCCACGTTTTATTTTGTGTTGCCATAAGTTAGTCTCTCTGCGTTTCTGCGCTGGGCTAATGCTAATGCTAATAATGCTAATGCGAGGATAATAACATGGCGGCTTCACAAAACTTTTTGGGAGTTTTACGGGGCGTGGTTTGCAATTCGCCCAGCCAATCAGGAATATAGCTCTTTTCTCAAAAAAGAGCCGCTCGAAAGTCCCTGCTCTCTAGCAGGGACTTTCGAGTCCCTGCTAGAGAGCAGGGACTTTCGAGGGGGTAAAAAGGTTCGCATGGACTACCTTTAGTACCGGCTCTTTTTGGTGTGAACGCGATCATGAACTAAGTTCGCATGAACCTTTGTGGGAAAAGTACCGCAGTGTGAACGCGGCTCAGGTCTCTCTATGACTGTAAGTGGAGGGTGTTTGAGGAGTGATGCATCTCTTTTCAATGTCCTGTCGGGGTGATTTTATCATTTCTACAGGACTTGATTGATAAACACAGAGCTTTCTCTACGATCAAAGTGTACCTGGCTGCTATTGCTGCATGCCATGTGGGCTTTGAGGGAAAGACGGCTAGCCAACATCCTTTGGTTTGCCGTTTTATGAAAGGGGCTCGCAGGCTCCTCCCTGTCTCCAGGTCACTGGTGCCCTTATGGGACCTGGCAGTGGTTTTAGATGGGCTCACTCTAACCCCATTTGAACCCCTTGAAGAAGCTGACATGAAGCACTTGTCACTCAAGACAGTGCTGTTACTGGCCCTGGCATCTGCCAAGCGAGTCAGTGACATTCATGCGCTATCTGTACATCCTTCATGCACTCAGTTCGCCCCAGGGCAAACGAGAGTGTTGTTGAAGCCCAACCCTGCCTTTATACCTAAGGTGGTTGGCTCGTGTACCCCAATTGACATTGAGGCATTTCCTCCGCCGCTGTGTCCCTCCGGGGAGCAGCAGCAGGATTTGCTGTGTCCAGTCCGTGCTTTACACACATATATGGACAGATCAAAAGAGTTTCGTCATAATGACCAACTCTTTGTGTCCTGGGCTAACCCTCAGAAGGGCAAGCCTGTTACTAAGCAACGGCTCTCCCACTGGATTGTGGAGGCAATTGCTTTGGCCTATACGAGTCAGGGTTTGCAGGCACCTTCGGGTCTGCGTGCTCATTCGACTCGTGGTCTGGCTACATCCTGGGCTTTGTTCAAGGGTGTTTCCATCCAAGACATTTGTGCAGCAGCGAGCTGGTCCTCGCCGCTCACTTTTGTCCGCTTTTACAGGCTAGACGTCTCTGCTCCTAGTGTGGCCCGAGCAGTGCTGGGCACCTTGTTGAGTCAGAGCTCTACCTGAATTTCGAGATAAGCTCGTCTGGCAATACGGGAGCTACAATATCCCATAGTGAGACATCGAACGGAGTGTTATGAATGAGAACTATAGGTTACTTACGTAACCCCAGGCTCAGAGTAACATGTAGTGAGATGTCTCACCAGACGGCCCTCCTTGCTATGGTGAAGGGAGAAAAGGTGCTTATTTTGAATGACGCTGCGTCGTAGCGCAAGCTACTTATAGGGGGTGGATTCCCTGACGCTGACGTCAAGATCACCAGCCAATCAGATTGATGCTTCTGTTTGCTCCGCGATGAGGCGCATCCCATAGTGAGACATCTCACTACATGTTACTCTGAGGCCTGGGGTTACGTAAGTAACCTATAGTTTTGAGCATTGCAATATATTTATTTTCACTACGTTATTTATTTATAATTATCCTTAGGCTCAGCAAAGATTTGATGTAAGCTGCTGCTGTCTTTTTTTCTATAGTTAATAGTTACTGAAATAGAACCCTGCTGTTTTGTCAGGGCCTTTTCTTTAAATATAATTGTAAAATGTCCATACAGTAGCCCCTTTTTTTAAACGTCTATGCTTAAGTTTTTATAGGTGTTGCTATCTGCTTTGTGTAGCATGGTTCTACAAGCAAGTCAGTGCATTCTTTGCGTGGTATCAGAGAGTTACAAGGGTCTGTAAATGCAATGAAAACATTTGGCCACAGCAAATCATTTATATTAAACATGTAATTTTTACTTTTGAATACTTCAGTACAAAGGATGTATTGAATAATTTAAGTGATATATGTGTACACATATAAATCATTAGTCAAAACAGGGCTACATTTGATTTAATTATAAAAGGTATAATATGTGGTAAACTGAAGAGCCGTTTGGGAGCCGAAAGAGCCGGCTCTTGTTGAAGCAATGACCTCTGGTACAATAATCCCCAGTGAGGGAGAGAGTTGCCGCTAACAGAACCAACAGGAAACCTAGATGAGGGAAACGGAGTCATAAAAAGTTTATATTAGCCATGTCAGACCATGCATATGTATAGCATAGCTAATCAGATGCTAGCAAACCAAAATCTATGTATACATTAATAAGGATTATGAAAGTGCAAGATGCACAATAGGCAGTGGTGCAAAGTAACTTAGTACATTTAGTCAAGTTCCGTACTTACTGTAAGAATGGTTTTTGAGAGACTGGGTACACTTCACAAGTTATCGTGCAGCATACAACGTATCAACGTTGGAAAGGTGCAGCTAGATTTAATTACACAATAATGCATCAATAATTATAATCAAAATAGGCTATATATTATTCTGACAATTTGCATAATGAGTACTTTTTCTTTTGGTACTTTAAGGGTGCGTTCACACCTAATAGTCCGCTCTCTGGTGCGCACCAGACCACAGTTTGTTACATTGTTTCATTTTTCAGAAGGTTTGGTTTGCGTTCACACGGGCAAAACTCAAACGGACTATAAACTTTAAACACAAGTCATGTGCTCGGAAATGCTGTTCAACCATTGGTCAGACATTAAGGGGGTACAAACGCAAATCCCGGCAATTTCTAGCGGAGCCTCCGCCATGGAGCATCGGCACTTTCGGCAGGTTATTCTCATGCTGCTGTTAGTCTGGAGATCAACAGACATATGATTATATAATCAGACAACGTCCGTTAAAAAACATTATTACATGGCTTTGTTGACTGTATACAGTGTGGCTGAAACTAACTGACAAGACAAGAGCGACAAGAAAACAGCGTTGCAGTAACGGGCAGAAACCCTCGTTTTTACGCAGCGGTCCAGACATAGACATCAGACGGCGAGATTCAGTTGCCAGTTACTTTGGCATTAGGGCAGGGATATCTAGATACTTCCCAAGGTTTGACATAATGAATTGTGCTACTTTTAAAGCAAGCAACGATTTTTTCAAATCTGTAATCATGAAGCTCCTCAAAAACGCTATCGAAGCAGTTCCTGCCGGACTATTTTTCTTAGCGGATGCATGTAAATGTAAATACATACAACTATTTTTTAAATCAATAAAATCATTTTCTAAATCCACAAAAGCATTTCAATTAATATTGGGAGTCATGTCGTTACTTTGTTGAGAATGTGGCCATGTAATAAGCGGGATAATGTGCAGCAGCGCGGTCATTATGGGGAAAAGAACACCTTCATGCCGATCTAGATCCCTCCGCTTCGCGTCGGGCTCCTGATCAGCCTGTTGGTGTTCTTTTCATGCTTATCCATGAGAGACGTTCTGCAGAGGAGGGGTGTTTCACCGACGACAGGTGTTCTTACTTTTATGTAGCTGACGGAGAATGTTTACTTTACACGTCACTGTTCAACACTTCATTCTGCTTTACTCTTTAACTAAACAACCGCGGATGTCTTGAAAGACTCTTTCGCTAAAGATTTTTGAAGATATCCGCGTTCTTGTGACACGTAAATACTGCGCTTCCTATGTTTTGGTGCGGACTGCGTTCACACCAGCAATGAACCGCTCCAGAGTTCGCAAGCAAGCGCTCCGAGACCACCTATTTTAGCGGACCAGAGTCCGGTTGTTTAGTTCACTTCAGAGGTCTCGGACTGCGTTCACACCGACCCAAATGAACCGCACCAAGCGGCTAAACGCACCAGGGTTCGATTCAACCGGACTATACAAGGCAGGTGTGAACGCACCCTAAGTATATGTAGATGCTAATATCTATGTACTTTAACTTGAGTAACTTTTTGAATGCACGACTTGTAACAGAGTTTTCCTACACTCTGGTACTTTTTACTGAAGTTCAAGATCTGAGTAACTACCACCTCTGACAACAGGCTGCAGTTTAGTGTGTGCATCCTCGAAGCCACAGTTGGATATGTGCAGTCTACATGAAAGGACATTATTTGGGGAACTATTATGCAAAATCCTCTTTTTCATGTCTTTTATACATCAACATGTGTCCCCTCTGTTTAAAGAGATTCTGAAAGTTTCAGGAAAAAAGATTATCTCTCTTTTTGTCCTGATCCATTTATATAAAAACCTGTCTGAAAATGAGCTGATCAGATTTTGGCCACTTTATGATGTCATAACGATTCTTTGGCTTGTGTAACCTTTAGCCAATCACCAACCAAGGTACCCCCCCCCTTATCACCTGCATCTCCTCCTAGAGCACCATTGTGTTCTTTTTAACCAAATATCTCTCAGAGGGGGGTGGCTCCTTATTTTCATCTAAAGTAACAGACAGAGAATCAGCACTTTTGAAACAGGGCTGAAACTGAGGGCTGAGGGGATTATGGGTAATGCTGCAATGCATGATCTGTTTGGTATTTCAAGCCAAACACTTCAGAGACATGTTTTGTATATATCTGAGAACTATAACATATTGATGAAAAACAGTATAATATTGTAGTTTTATCCCGCTACAAAAAGTAGGCTAAACCTTTTAGTGCCCTATGTTTATCTTAAGGCGACACTATCTGTGGTTGTTTAACATAGTATGGTCTTATGTAATCAGTGGTGGAAAAAGCACTTTGGCCCTTACTTGAGTAAAAGCAAAACTACTATGGTCTTAAAATACTCCATTACAAGTAAACATCATGAATTTAAATAGTTTATTAAGTAGAAGTACCACTGTAATGCATATGCTGCTTACACCTACATATATATATATATATATATATATATATATTAAATGAATATTTGTGGTAACAGTACTGTATGCCATCTGTATGGAGTAGTGGTGGTATTTGTGGAAGTAATAGTATAGTAGACTATTAGATTTGTTTACTCATCAAACAGCCTTTAGGGATGCTAAGTAGTGAACAGCCAATCGAAAAAGCTGACACCCGTCGGGCACAATACAAGTGATAAATGATTGGCCTTTCTTGCTATAGCTCCTTAATGAGTTACCCCTGAGGTGCATAAAGCTGTTATGCAGCTATATTGAAAGGACTTGGAGTCAGTTATATAAAGATTCAACCCGAGATCAATAACTAAAAGGTTGTGTTTGTGTGCAGTAATTTAGAAGGTGTATTACACTGGAACCCTTCACATTGCAAACAGTGTACTCTTTACTTGGTATAGTTGTAATCGTTTTCACATCCAAAATGTGCTCAGACATAGTTCATACTATGCTGTGTGAGCATAGGCATCCATCAAAGAAATATAGCTTCAAATGCAATATGTGTTTGACACTAACGGGGACACTTTGTCATCTGTTGGGATCTCTGAGTTCAAACACTGATTGCAACAAAGGCTCTGTCGCAAAAATGATTTCATTTTGACATCGATGGGTTCAAATCAGAGGAAATGTTCTGCTCTCAGCTACTCTTAAACTGCTTTGTGATGTTTACTGCAGATATATTCTGCTTTTAAAGTCATGACCTAAATGTGTAAACTGTGAAGTAATGAAAATTGGCAACAAATCTTTGCACATATTTATATTCTGTTTACTAACTTGAGACATTTGTTAATTTAAATGTTAATTCTGCAAAAAAGATAGATACACAGGGTCTTTAAATTGCTTTAAAACAAATCTTGCTTTTAGATTTTGTTGAATATATATAAGATGTGTTTGTTATTATTCTATTTCAATGTCAGCACTCAGGTTTCTTACTGGGAACAATAATCAAATGTTTTCTTACCTTATGGATGCATTCTGGTATGTACTATTCACTTATCTTACATAAAACACTGCTCACAGTTAATGTGTTTTCAAATTTGATTCAGGATTGCTCGAAAAATAGTAATGGTGTAAGTCAGAGCAGCATGAGGTATTTGCTCTGCAGCTCGGTGGCTGACAGATGAACGAGCTGCCTGTCATGGGGCAGCTGTGGATTTGATTTCCTATCTGCTTGTGTGCTTTGGGACACGTCAAGGTGAGGTAATGCTGCTGTAAAGATGAAGTCACTAGAGCTATGGTCAGGGTTGATCCTCAAAAGACCTCATTTACCGACCTAAAAGCTACCTCAGCAGTAAAAATGAATTATGCTGCATCTCCAACAGCAGACTTTGTGACCATGTATTTCGCTCTGATTGTTAAACTGCCAAGATGCCAGCTATTAAAAATCTGTAACACTTTATTTTAAGCACCTCTTTAAACCTTTGCAACCAGAATACAAATAATTGAATACATAGGCACACTTTTACATTGTTGTAAGCAGAAATAAGGACATTTTTAACATAGTGTCTTTTTTCTTTTCTTTTTTACTTCAACAAAACAAATACAATTTGATCATCAATTTAATTCCCTATCATTGTCTCTATGTCCATCTGCTTGACATTCATATATGTACATATATTTGTATATATATATATATATATATTCGTACTCTTCATACTGAGCCTGTGGGAGAACACTTTGGCCAATACTGAAATATCAAAACAATTTGGATGAGATTTCATTTTGAACATCATCATGTTCATCGTCATAGTTAGCATGTTAGGTCAATGACTGATACAAAAATGACTTGAGTACCTTTTGTTCCTTAATACAATACAATGATTTATTCCTTTTTGCTCTGTTTTATAATTAATCAATTTATATTTGTATACACCAGTTACAGATTATGTTCATACACATTTTCTTAAATACTTAAACATGTCTTTATAACTGCTTAACTACAGTATCATTTGTTAAACTATTTATGAAGTGTAACTTCATCAAAAGTGATCTTTCTCATCTGAACAAAGACTTGCCTTCCTGTATTTTTCTGCTGCCTGAATCCCGTTGATTTATTCTGTTGGATGTGTTTGAAAATATGATCTAGTTTTTCCAGAGAGAAGTCTCATGGTAAATTCTGTTGACATGCATAATTTCTTGGGAGTACCATCGTTTGTTTCTACTGTCAGTCTCACTCACATTACTGCATTCTCTTCTATGCCCTGCTCTGCTGCTGTTTGACTACACCCGGATAATTATGAATGATATAAGAAGTAGAATAAAATGGAAAAAGTATCCACTTGTAAACAGACTACTTAACATGTAGGTAGGCTGAAGTGCAACCACTCATGCAGGAAAGAAAACTGCAAGCATCGTATATATGAAACTGCAGACGTACGACACGTGAGACGCACTGAAATCCCATTACAAGGCTGATAGCTCCACTTTTTCCACATCATTACTGTTCCAGGATTAGACGTCAAAACATTTTGGGTTGTCAAGATAGCAAAATGCAGCACTCCTATCTGAAGAAATTTCAAGCACGAGAAATTTTTATTTCATGTTGACTGGAGAAATGCAATTAAATAACCCCCCCTGGCTAATCACATTGCTAAAATACACCCACGGCAGGGCAATGCTAATATGAAAGACAGATTGAGATGATCGGCAAACAGACAAGACATTTCTTTTTTCGTCTTGGGAAAAGTGTGACAAGGGAGTGTGTTTGACTGCTGCAGATAAAGTTGAGGAACTGTAAAGACAGGGATAATACATAATTTAAACTGCACTTTGACTAGGATGCTGATATAAAGAAACACATACATTTCATTATATCACCACTCCCTCAAATAATGCTGCAGATTGCAACCTGCAAATGTAATGTAATGATTTTTTTTCAATGTGTAGGCCTATTTGATGTTTAAGTGGTAGGTTACTCTTGTTCGTTCTTTCACCACAGTAATTTGAAGTTGGTCTTTAACTGCCTGTACAGTAGGTACAGAATATTTACACTGTAATTTGCAGGCAATGATCACTGGTCCCTTAGGAAATGAGACAGAACATTACAATTTCACCACACACTAAAACATCACATTTTAAAGTTTACAACTACTTGGATATCAGCATTAAAACAAGATTAGATGTTCTGTATTAAGGGCCTATCTTCTGTTCAGGGTTCAGAACTGAGAACAGCAAGATCATATCCTCACTTGTGTCTTTTGTCCGAGTAAAACTCTGGGACAAATTTGAAGAGATTTTGTCCATATTTTGTGAGATATCAACATTTCTTGGTGTTAGAAAAAGATCACTCGTCACCGGCTTGAGCTTCAATAACAGGATACATGTATTTATTATCCTTGAAAGGATGGAAGTAGTCATCACATACTGAGCATATGATACAACTAGTTCCCCGAACAGTGTCCTTCACATGCTTACATACAAGAGAGGGTGTTACACAGTCACAAGATGCAGGAATGCCGGTTCAAAGCAGTATACAATGTTTTGTTTAGATTAGCTAAGGCCTGCGTCAGAAATGATCATGCTTGTCATATGTCTATCTCCATAGAGGCTGAATCATCATGTTAATCGTTGTCACATAGCTATCATATGCCTAAAACAGTCCTGATGCTCTTCTACAGTAGGTCATCATACATCCTGTTATGTACACAGCTGCAGTTGGGCCTTTGTTATCATGTGCTACTCTGATATTGGAAGAGTACATTCAGTATTTTCCCAACACTTGGCATAAAATATAATCAAATATAATACTTTGGGTGTTAAAGGTCCCATGTCATGGCCATTTCTACTGATCATAATTCCATTGTTGAGGTCTACTAGAATAGATTTACATTGTGCAATTTTCCAAACTCACATTGGTTTCTCATACAGCATCTCTGTATAGGATGTGTATTCACTCTCTGTCTTAAACGGATTGTTGGAGCTCCTGCCCCCCCCCCTCCCTGTGAGCCCAGTGGCCGTCTGCGAGACAGCGAGACACAGCAAAACCCAGCCGGAAACACACACACACCCGCAGCCTGGCTGGGAGTTTGTGTGTGTGCCCAGGCTGAGTTCCGCGGTTTCTCGCTGACCCCACACCAGTGAGCCAGCTCACGGTGTCCCACTCCAAGCAGCAAGCCTCGCAACGTCCCGCCGAGTGTGTGTATAAGGAAGTCCGCGGATTGGTCCAAACGTAACGGCTCCGCGGACGTAACTATACCCAAAATACGTCACTATACCCAAGAAGTACACAATGGAAAAAGAGAAATCTCCAACGAGGCGTTCTGTGGCAGCATAGACAGGTATTTTCTGTGTTAGAGTTTTACTCGCTACAGGGTGTACTTTGAGGGTTTGTGACTCTGCAGACCGTTTACATGCAGGAAAAGCTACATAACACACAAGGGGACGGGTAATAACCAGAAAAGCATGACATGGGACCTTTAACACAATCTTGTTGGAAAATAGAAATAACCTGAAAGGTTTGGTGTGTTTTGCTGCTTCTGCTACTCTTTATACAGCATTTCAAAAGTTGTGCCACCATCCCAATATCTATAATCCCCATAAAGTGAAGTTATTATCATTTTACCATACGTTTCCACCACCCGCATTATGCTTCCTTGTGTGGAGCTAAGAAGTCTTGATGCTAAATATCTATGCTGTGCATGCTCAATATTAACATAATAGTCCATTTGAAGTGAGTTGGATGGCTTAACCACAGGGATGTAGAAGCAACAAAGAGAAAGTATTAAAACTTCAGATAAAGGCATAGAAATACTGTGACGTAAAATAGTTCAGGACTGACTGAAGGCATCAGATAGGTGCTTCAAGAAAACGCACATGTTGTTGTCAATTGCTGCAGGCGAAAGCTTTAAAGAGTGTTTCAGTTGCGCAACAAAATAGATCATCGCTTATAGCATCAACATGGAGAACAGAGAGAATGAATCAGTGGATGTAGTCATCACGAGGTAACCAAAACGTTACGGAAGTGAGACGAGAAGATGTAGCATACTACAACGGACCAAAGCTGACAAAAATGTTTCAACTCACTTTCACTGACTGAAATCTCACTGTGAAACTTTCAAGACAAAGACGAAGAAGCGACCTCTCAATCATAAGTAGTCCTGCCCTAAAGCATGAATGCTACATCGTCTCTTTTACTATAAATGGGACCATAATTTACAGACTGAACATCATGTTTTTTCGAAGAAGACTTCGAACTACAGAATTAAAACATAACGTATCAAATTACCGTTTTCTGAGATAATACTGTACATCATTTTACAAGTAGACTCATGTTCTCATAGGCTTCTACCCATTTAAGATGTATTTTACTCCCTGCCGGCTGATAGAAAGAATGACATTTTCAGGCACTTCTGCTTTGGCTTCACTTTTAATTACCGGAGGTTGCCCCTTAAGAATCAATCAATCAATCAATGTTTATTTATATAGCCCAATATCACAAATGTTACATTTGTCTCAGTGGTCTTCACAGTGTGTACAGAATATCAGTATGACAATACGACACCCTCTGTCCTTAGACCCTCACATCGTACAAGGAAAAACTTCCAGAGAAAACCCACAGTTTAAAGGGGAAAATGGGAGAAACCTCAGGGAGAGCAACAGAGGAGGGATCCCTCTCCCAGGACGGACAGACATGCAATAGATGCCGTGTGTAAATTGAAAGATAATACATTTGCAACATAGGTAGTCCAAATGTTTGGAAATGCATGTGTGTATAATAGGAAGATGAATCCACGAGGATATCCATCCAGGACCGATGATCCAGGACCACAGCCACGACTCAAGATCCAGCGCTCGCGATCCAGGACACAGGACCACAGGATCATCCATGACTCCGGATCCCGGCGTATATAGACACCAAAAAGAAAGACATTTGGGGAAGCTGGGTTAATCGGAACATGAGAGTACACAGGTATAGACAGAGAGAAGGAAGAAGTAAGATGTCCCCCGACAAACTAAGCCTATATCAGCAAAACTAGGGGCTGAATCTAATCAGCCCTAACTATAAGCTTTATCAAAAAGGAAGGTCTTAAGCGCACTCTTAAAAACGGATAGGGTGTCTGCCACCCGAACACAAACTGGAAGCTGATTCCACAAATGTGGAGCTTGATAAGAAAAGGCTCTGGCTCCCATTGTACTTTTAGAGACTCTAGGAACAACCAACAACCCTGCATTCTTGGAACGTAATGCCCTAATAGGACAGTAGGGTATAATGAGTTCTTTAAGGTAAGATGGCGCCTGCCCATTAAGGGCTTTGTAGGCGAGAAGAAGAATTTTAAATTATATCCTGTGTTCTATAGGGAGCCAGTGTAAGGCAGCCAGAACAGGAGTAATGTGGTCCCTTTTCCTAACTCTGGTTAGTACACGAGCCGCAGCATTTTGAATCAGCTGAAGCGACTTGACTGACTTCTTGGTACTCCCTGATAATAAAGAGTTACAATAATCCAGCCTTGAAGTAACAAATGCATGGACTAGTTTCTCTGCATCGTTTTGAGGCAAGATATCCCTGATTTTTGCAATGTTGCGTAGATGGAAGTAGGCGGTCCTTGAAATTGATTTTATGTGGGCGTTAAAGGATAAATCCTGATCAAATATAACACCAAGATTCCTTACAGTCTCACTGGAGGCCAAATTAATGCCATCCATAGTTAGTATGTCTTTAGATAATTTGTTTCGTAGATTCTTCGGGCCAAGTACAATAACTTCAGTTTTGGTCGTGTTTAACAAAACCATGGACAAAACAGTCCATGGCAACACATGCATTTCAGGTTCCCATAAATTAGAAAAACAAAACGGAAGTTTCAGTTGGATCTCCGATAATGAGCTCTGACCTTGAGTCGTTGTCCAACATCTACTACCTTGATGAGGCCTATTCAAGTATCATCCTTTACTGCCAGTTCACTGCTTCTCCCGTTAGCGCCATTGATTGTCTACTTGCATGGTTTGCCAAGTGTGTGTGTGTTAATCAGGAACTGATTAGAAGCAGAGAATGGAAATTGTAATTGATTTGCCCCAGCTAAGGACTGAGATTAGTCACTTAAAGGGGAATGCCACACTCTTTAACTTATTCACGTATGTTATTGATGTGCCCCGGGACAGAATTACAATTCAGAGACAGAAGCCCCGAATTTGTGACTTGGTTGCCCCATTCATTATCTGAAAAGCACTGCCAGATTTCACATCCCACTTTACAAATTTAAGGGGTTACTTCTTAAGTTTCTAGCTTTAGAGAAGAGTTGTCTGCACAGTTATTGATCAATCTTTCCTTAGGCACAGGAATAACAAATGTGGATTCTTCAGAAGGATGGCATTCCCCTATAACTCCTTTTTCAAAATGCAGTGCAACCCTTCCAAAGATTTAAGCTCAAGCCGGGGGAAATAAAATGCATGCAAGTCACACTCAAGTTCAGTCTGCAGTAAAAACGCCCTTGAAAAACCTTGACTTTGGGCCAAATTGGGTCTGAGTCCAGGGAATGGAATCTGCGCTCCCTCAGAGGAAGGATAAAATGAAAGCATTTGCAGGAAACCAACCCTTGCCAATAAGCAAAGGCACCCAATATATGTATAAGGCAGAAGCCCAGAGGGACATTCAGAATATACAGAGGCGACTGGGTGACCAAATTACATTTAAAATGCCTGAAACATAACTTTTTAAATAAACATTTAATACAAACTTGATATTGGGTGATCCTGTGATATAAGCTGACAGTGCAGTGATGTATTCCAAAGTTGAAGGCAGTATTTTAAGTTATGAATCAGTAATGTAAAAAAAAAAAACGCTTTTAGCATCTACAGTACAACGTCATTTTAGCACATGTTTTATGCAGTTTGGCGTCGGAAAGTGAAATTGTATGTCTGCAGGGAATATGAGCACGGATCTTTCCTTTTTTTCAATGCCTTTTTCTACTTTACTGTATCACTGATTTTTCCTTCCTCTAACATTTATGGCACAGGGATTGGGCATCCACTGTTTGGAGAGAGCAAGTAAATTGAGCCATTTTTCTCTCATTATTTCCTCTCCTCTGAAATCTCTTTCTTGTGTTTCTTTCAAACATAATGTCTTTTATCCTGTTCTGTCACAGATGGAAAAGCTCTCTTTCTCAGCTTCTTACTGTCTCACAGAGTCCAGGAGTCATAAAACCACTTCATCTGCCCCACAGTGGATTTGCATTTATATATCCCTGCTCTGCTTCATCTTCTGGTTCATCCTCTCTCTCTTTTCCCATGTTTAAATGTGTTCTAACAACACCCTCTCTGCCGTGTTTCCCATCTACTTTTAAATAAACATCTCCTTCCTTCCTCTCCTCTCCTTTCCCTTCCTCTCCTCTCCTCTCCTCTCCTCTTCTCTCCTCTCCATACACATCTCTTATCTCTCCTTGTATACCCGCCATATAAATAATTGATCGCCCATCTTTGACTTGCCTGATGTAGTTAAATGGTGACTGAAGTCCTGAGGACAACATCAATACTGAGCTAAAAGAACAGCCGTGTCCTAGGCACATTCTGCTCTACGCACTTTCACAGGACTCAGTCTTTACTAATGACCTACTTAGATTAAATAAAAGTATTTTTCTTTTCTTTTCTTTTTGATTAGCACAACTTCAGAAGACTTTATCCAGCCCAGTCAAATAGGAAATAAGTGCTCCCTATGCCAGATTCTTGCATCAGCTTGTATGTTGCCTTTTGCCAGAGCTGTGATGCACGCAGTAGTTTATAGCATCAGTGGAAATCATCTGTGTCATGTTTTCTTTCATTTAGACTTCTCTTTCATCTCTGTCTCTTTGAGGCATCCAAATTATGATAAATATTTTTAAACCAAAAGCATTTATTTTCACTGTGAATGGGATTCCACCTATAAGTGGATGTGAAGTACATGCAAGAAACATGCACTGAAAATGGCTTTGCACAATATTTAAAGATCAATTATTAAAATAAAACTGTGTATTGCTTTCTGTGAAAAGGAATAACTCAAATTGACAAACTCACAGGGAATTATCAGTAGACTCTGCAGAACTCTGTAGCTTTGTAGCCTCTTGTAGTATGGGATTCGTTTTGTATCATAAAGATAAAGCAACACTTTCTCAGAATAAAGCAAAACTATGAGTTTAAAAGAAAAAAAACCGAAGTCAAGCAAAATAAAATACATTTCAAAAATAAAACTATAAGTTGCAAACAAATCATTTGTGTAATCATGTGAACTATAAGTATTTTTTCTTTGTTTTAACATAGGTTTTGGTTTGCAGTTCTTGTTTCTTCTTTCTCAATGATCAGACTTTTGCTCTCGCTGCAGCTTTCTCTTTTGCGCTCCCTCATTTTTTGTTTGAGATTTTGACACAAACATCTCAGGTGGGCGGGACTTTCAGGGGTGTGTTCCCATTGGCTACTCAGCTTTTGAGTGACAGCCCACTACACCACAGATCATACAGTGCAACTCATGCAGCAAACTCCGGAGTCCACTCGGCCATGTTAGTGTCGGTGTCTCCTGGGGAGTTTTCATGAACATATCGGATTTATCTTATGGATTGCAGTGCATTATACTTGTGATGTGTAGTTCATACTTTATTCCAACTTTAAATATTGTAATACCTGAACACACTGCTGCTGTTAAATAATTTCCCAATTTGTGATTGATAAAGTGTGTCTATTTATTTTATAGATTAAAAAAACACATCTATGTATTTTTAAACTAAAGGTGATACACAATATAAACTGTATACTATTATTTTTCAAAGACATGTTACATTTCAAAAGCATATATTGCTATGTTTAGGACAAACAATTAAAGACTGCTTTAATTGAACACATTCTGCAATATAAAAGTGGCAGATTTGCTTTATTAAACAGACCAGACCTAGGCTGCATACCAACACAATTAGGAACATGCTCACATCTTACTATGTTGGTCTGAAGAGCTGAAGCATTCATACACAATGGATAAAACCGGTGTTGTTTCATTCTATATCCTGTGATAAAATGATATACATTTAGCATTAACAACTCTACATACTATTTCTAGCCTGAGGAAGATATGAATAATCAACAGATTTGAATGGAATCTCTAACATTTTCATGTAGAATAAAGACAAAAGAGTGATTATACAAATTACATTTATTGAAATGTGAACCAGAAGATGAAGTCTCAAAGAATGTTTTAAATAAAAGGACATAAAACAAAAAGTTGGATAATAATAAAATCTATTAAATGTATATGTAAAGACATTTGGTCAAATGAAATGACACTGAGCAAGTGATAACAGTAACGCCAGCGTGGATGAAGCTGGTGCAGTTCTTTCTTCATGCCCCCCCTCCGTGCTGTCCCCTCAGAGGAAGTGGGGAAACGGGATAAGACTCTGGATGCCACACTGTCTCAATGATCCACACTGTTAATATGAGAGGAAAATAAATGTTTTAGGAAATGAAAAATATGAAGTTAACAAATAAAACAGCTCAGGGGCAGTCATGGACGGTAGGTTTTCCTACAAAGTTAACTCAGCCTCCATTGATTTTCATATCAAATTAGCATGTTAATAAAATAAGCTATCATGGCTTATACTTGCATATCTAAACAGAATCATGAAAACCTGTTGGTAGAGTCAGGCACACGAGTGCGTTTGAGTGTGTGCGCCGGTGTCTGAACGCTCACTCACTGCTAGCTATGTAGCTAACTGTTAGGCTACTTAGCTTGCATTGTTATGGATCTAATGGTAGCACAAGCTAACTTTCATAGCACAGCTTTACTTCTCACTTAACACAATAAAGAAACAGACCGTATAGCACAAACAACACAAATGATCAACATTTACATATATTTTCACTTGTAGTATTATAATAATTGAAATGCTGGTTCTTCTGGGGGTCTTCTGTCCACGCTCAGCTAGCTACCGCACCGCAGCTGCCTGCACTGTACAATCGCTGGAGGACTGGGCTGTCACTCAAAAACTGAGTAGCCCCTGAAAGTCCCGCCCACCTGGGAGGTTTGTGTCAGAATCTCAAACAAAAAATGAGGGAGCGCAAAAGAGAAAGCTGCAGCGAGAGCAAAAGTCTGATCATTGAGAAAGAAGAAACAAGAACTGGAAACAAAAACCTATGTTAAAACAAAGAAAAAATACTTATAGTTTACATGATTACACAAATGATTTGTTTGCAACTTATAGTTTTATTTTTGAAATGTATTTTATTTTGCTTGACTCAGTTTATTTTCTTTTTTTAAACTCATAGTTTTGCTTTATTCTGAGAAAGTGTTGCTTTATCTTTATGATACAAAACTAATCCCATATTGTAGCTACTTGTTTCCGTTAATCAGCTAGTTTGTATTCCTGTCTCAAAGCTATTTACAGCTCAATCCTGAGTTGCTAAGAAAGCCCTGATATTTTACGAGTTACAGACTAAACCCGAGCTAGAATGAGAGGCAGTGGCGGCGCTAGGGGTGGCTACTTGGGCTCAAGCCCCGGATGTTTTCTGAAAAGCCCCGGATGTTTCACTTAAACATTTTTTTTTTTTTTAAATACATTTATTTATTTATTTTTAAAACGTCTCGGGAGTAATGTGCAGTACCGGAGTCCACCAGAGAGGCAGCCACTGTGGGACATTAGCCTGCGTACTGCGTAGCCTTCCCTGAAGAAGAAGTGATCCTTCCTAGTGCCTGACGAGTTTTAAGCTAATAGCCTCTACAGTTATGGATATTAGAAAGTTATTTTCATCGAAGCAGGCGCCACAAGCTGCAGCAGCAGCAGTATCAGCAGCTGACAACAATGTCATCACCAACAGTCAATAAATGGATGATGTTTCAGGTTTGTGAATCTAATGGTGATATCTGCACTCTGGCTGACTGAGTAAGAAGTGAAAAAGAGTGATGTAACGTTAATGTTATAGCTAGTAAACATGGAGTAACCACACTAAGTATACCCTTATATGTTAGTATGTATACAGAACATGACTAAAAGTGATCCTAAGATGTAACGTTAACCCTTCATACCTCAGTCTACTTTTAAGACACTAAAATAACGTATTCCAATTTGTATTTTGTATTCGCGCGTGGAATTATACCGGCTCTCGTTTCAGTACACATGACAACAGAACTGACAGGCAACCCTCTGAATCCGATTGGCTGTGACTGCATCCACTCAGAGTGTCCGATTCAGAAACGTGACTCTTACACTCTTTACGTCACAAACATAGATGGTGGATGAGAATAGATCTATAAAACGATAAGCAATGCGCCAGAATCAAGGTGAGACTATCCGCATCCTTTAAAACTCTACGCACATTCGTTTCACCTTAATAAGTAATTGACTATTTGAGTGAGTTAAGGCATTAGTTTGCTTCATTAAAGGGTGTTAATGAGTGTTCTCCAGTGCCTTTTGTCTGCTTTAAGGTGTTATTAAGGTAGGGTTAATGTTGCTCTCAAAGTGCACCAGATTGATGCTTTCAACTTCAATATTTTAAAAAAAATCTCCCCTTACTTTTGCTCCTTTATGAGGGTTTCACTTGCATAAAAGAGACACTAAAGGGCACTTGGTTGATAGGGAATTACTGAATGTAAGGTTAATCAAAAACAATGAATGGAGAATTAAATGCCAAATTTCAACCACTGTTAGTGTTTGAAGTAAAACCCCATCAGCTGTTAATGCAAATTACAACATTATCTGATCAAAGACAGGTTTTTAACCATGACAAAAAAGAACCACTTAATTTGTGTTGGCTGGAAATGTGTTGCTTTGATAGTTCACAGTTTGCTGTTTCCCCGGGCAACAAGAGCGCAACATTTCATGATAGTTTTATTGTTTTCTAAATGGCACAGCATGAAATTGAAAAGTGGGCCTGTAACATTTATTTGTCCACCTCAGAGTGTCAGATTGCTTTGGAATTCATTTTATTTGTATACAGTCAACACACCCACGCAATGTTGTGAGAGGCAGATTTATAGAGCAAACTGTTCTGTGATTAACATGGACTGTTGTTAAATCACATTTTGAAAAAACCAACCAAAAAGAAACAGGCAGACAAGATGAAACATGATACATAAAGAGTGTCACATCTTTGTGTGTCCGTTTATGTTAATTCAGTGTTTCTCTTGATTTCCTCAATATGTCCTTTCCGATTAACTGTGTCTTTTGTCTGATTGTTATGAGTCCCTTTCTATATAACACAATGCTGGGAGAATTAGCTTCATGATTTGCCTTGTTAAATGATGTAAGGACAGAGGGTGTTGAATTTGTTCAGATGTAAAGCACCCTGAGACAAATGTGTATTTTTGGAGTATTGGGCTTTATTTATAACATTTAATTGATTGATTAAACTCATAATATTTTTTGGATCATTTAAGGATAATAAAGTTCATTTTCATATTTGTCGAGAGCACAACACTTTGTATTCATGATGGCTACTGCCCCCGTGTTGGGATCCATGATCATGGTAATCTTTTTCCACCGCCTCCTTTATGTATTACAGTGAGTGTTAAATGTTGGAAAGCTTTTCCACATACAGTACAGTGGTTGACAGTTACTAAATACATTTACTCAGGTAAAATCAAGTACACATTTGTTTTTCACCTGAGTATTTCCATTTTATGCTACTTTGGACTTCTGGATTCAGTCAGATATTCCACTTATATTTATTTGACAGCTTTGGTATCTCTGAATATTCAGATTAACAATGCAAAACATAGTCAAATGGGTAAAACCTTAATTAAAAGATCTTAGTACTTCATCCACCACAGGCTAAAAAGACCTCTGGTCAAAAAACATATCCTCTATATCCCTTTAAATTACTTATTATACTGCCAAGGTTCACCACAAAATGAATTCAACAACCCATATTCAACATTGACATGCTGTTTGCCAAAATGAAGGTCATGTTGTTTTTTGGGTGTTTGAAAGTCAACAAGGAGTTCGATGTAGACTGCGGTGCAGTAAAGAGCAAGGTCAGTGGAGATCAATGCATCAATGTCTAATGGGATCGACCATCTAAATATGTAAACAAGGTTGAGCAGCTTCTGTGTGTGTGTGTGTGTGTGTGTGTGTGTGTGTGTGTGTGTGTGTGTGTGTGTGTGTGTGTGTGTGTGTGTGTGTGTGTGTGTGTGTGTGTGTGTGTGTGTGTGTGTGTGTGTGTGTGTGTGTGTGTGTGTGTGTGTGTGTGTGTGTGTGTGTGTGTGTGTGTGTGTGTGTGTGTGTGTGTGTGTGTGTGTGTGCGTGCGTGCGTGTGTGCGTGTGTGTGTGTGTGTGTGTGTGTGTGTGTGTGTGTGTGTGTGTGTGTGTGTGTGTGTGTGTGTGTGTGTGTGTGTGTGTGTGTGTGTGTGTGTGTGTGTGTGTGTGCACGTTCTCACTCCCATCCCGTCACATATTGACGGACGGTCAGGGCCCCTCCCCGTCGCTATATTACGTACAGGGTACCCCTTTCCCGTCATTTTCTATGGGCAGGGCGTCCCATAGACCTTCATTGCGGACACAGCGGACCCCTTGCCCGTCAGGTTTCTACGGGCAGGGCGTCCCATAGACCTTCATAATGCCTATTTTAAGGTTCATTTGGCCATTAAAATGCGTTTTGATCTCATGTTATGCGAGTAATGAGTTTTTATTTCTGATTATTTGTGCAGTACATGTACATGATGTTTAGTTTGCTAGTTATGACGAAGATTACTTCATGAATGTGTACACATTCATGGTTGCTAAGGTGGTTGCTATGGACGCTGCAACAGCTCCCAGACCACGTGATCAACAACAATGGCTGTCCTTCGTGTTATTCTCGGTGAAAATGCCTATTTTAAGGTTCATTTGGCCATTAAAATGCGTTTTGATGTCATTGTATGCGAGTAATGAGTTTTTATTTCTGATTATTTGTGCAGTACATGTACATGATGTTTAGTTTAGTTATGACGAAGATTACCTTACATCTGTGAGGAAAATACACGGGGCTCAGAGCCTCGTATTTTTAAAATCTTTTTTTCCTTCTAATTTATTATTCTTTTCAAAATAACACACTGTTATTTACTCACCAATAACACACAATTATCCTTGCTTTTATTTATTGGTTTAATTCCATAATCTCGGTCTTTTTTGGCGTTCGTCAGGAACTGAATTTAACAATAAAAATAACCGGAAACTGACGTGGGCATTTCGAGCGATTACCCAAGATTCTCAGCTACGCTGATTGGATGTTTTACCCGCAATGCATGCTGGGGTTTGGTGTTTATATTAGATGAAATCCGGAAAACATTTGAAAAGACTAAAATAATACTTAATTCCGAGTGTTCTTGCTTTTCTCTTTGAAAGTCATCACATAACGGCATTGTAATACACGGTTCGGCTGCATTACATATTACAGATATGCCGTAGTTCTTTATTTAGAGCGCCCTGATGAGAAGACCTTTGGAAAAACTGAAGAAATGCCGCCGAAACTGAATAGGCCTACTTGACGTGGATCATAAATATATCAACAATTAAAAAACTTCTCAATTTCTCTTCACACAATACGTCTCCTTGCAGTATCAACACTAATTCGGCTGACTTTTACATTTGATATAATTCATAGATAGGTTATATTTACACCATAACGGTGCACAGCTGATATAATAGGACTTGTAGTTTTTAAAGATATTACTGATTTGAATTGGATTGAATTTTGAATGTAAGAATGTAAATACTGAGTCTGAAATAGTATAGCAATATGCTGTAAAATTATGTGAAAGCATGAATAAAACTACACATCTTCAGATGTTGTACATACAAGTGTCTGTGTGTACCTTGTGTGCCTAGTGGTTAAAGCACGTTATTGAATTATTGTTTTTACGTGTTATATTTGATTAAAAAAATATTAAGAGTACATATACTTTCATAGGGGGAAAGTAGAAGGTCTGTGATAGAAATATAGAATATAAAAAATCAAGAAGATACTATAAGTGATCTCTTCAATAAAACAGTTTAGTGCAGGATGTATAAAGATATTAATAGGAGGAGGTGCAAAACAGAAAAACGAATTAACCTTTATTTAAACATTAAATAACAGATTACGGTCTTCTTTTAAATAAGAAAAAAACGTTGGGGGTATCTATCTACAGATAAATACAAAGTACTTAACGTCTAAAATATTGCTTTCCTGCAATGTTAACTATGTTGAAGCACTTATTTTAACTGATATTATACATATGGATTATACTCTTATGTATGTAGATAGAATAAGAAATGTGCAGAATATGACAGTTTAATGGTGGAGGTACACACATATTGATAGATGTCTTGTAATGCACTGTTGAGGGACCTGTGACCCAAGTTTTTCATTCATTTCATAACTACACCGTAAGTTGTGTATGATATGTCAATACACCTTTAAAATCTTGAAATCTTGAAAGGGATGTGCAAAATAGCCATAATATACAGTCTTTAATTAACTATTAGTAGAGAATAACGAGTAATTAATATACTTTATTACTCGTTTCCATTCATGTCAATTGCAGATACATGTTTAATCTTCTCAAGCACCAACTATCAAATATCTCTCCTGATTGTTGGCACTTGACAATCACCTTACCTGAATTTTACTCAGGTGTAACTAAAGTCTGATTTAAGGGTTGTTTATATTTCACATCATTAATCCAAATCTGCAAAGTAACTCAAATAAGTGTAGTGGAGTAAAAATACCAGGTTACCCTCTGAATTGTAGTGGAGTAGAATTGCAAAGTATCAATGAGTGGTCATGTGGGTATATTAATGCTATATATTGATGCTGCGCATTATGGACAGCGATTTTCACCCATTTATTAATTATATGTTTTACATTTGATAACACCAATGTGTTTAATACTGGCAACTTCTAATTGTGGGAAAAACGAAAACGTTCAGTAGAGACGTCCCATAGAACATTTTGCAAAACACAATAGTGTAGTGTGTAGTTCTGGGGGGGCGTTCGATTCCAGTTTTGGATAGTCTGGCGTGGTTTCGTTCCATTTCAAACAGCTGTTTGACGCTGTAACCTTGGCGCACTGCCACTCCAACATCCAATCCCAGACCTTGAAGAGTAATCACGGGGACTGTAGTCCTAAACGATAGCTGGGGATTCTGGGTAGTGTAGTGTAGTGCCATCCTAAACTCAAACATTTTGACAATCGCAATGATGCTTGAAATGTCCCTTATAGGCCTACGTCTGTTTCCGGTTATTTTTATTTTGAAATTCAGTTCCTGACGAACACCAAAAAAGACCGAGATTATTGAATTAAACCAATAAATAAAAGCAAGGATAATTGTGTGTTATTGGTGAGTAAATAACAGTGTGTTATTTTGAAAAGAATAATAAATTAGAAGGAAAAAAAGATTTTAAAAATACGAGGCTCTGAGCCCCGTGTATTTTCCTCACAGACGTAAGGTAATCTTCGTCATAACTAGCAAACTAAACATCATGTACATGTACTGCACAAATAATCAGAAATAAAAACTCATTACTCGCATACAATGACATCAAAACGCATTTTAATGGCCAAATGAACCTTAAAATAGGCATTTTCACCGAGAATAACACGAAGGACAGCCATTGTTGTTGATCACGTGGTCTGGGAGCTGTTGCAGCGTCCATAGCAACCACCTTAGCAACCATGAATGTGCACACATTCATGAAGTAATCTTCGTCATAACTAGCAAACTAAACATCATGTACATGTACTGCACAAATAATCAGAAATAAAAACTCATTACTCGCATAAAATGAGATCAAAACGCATTTTAATGGCCAAATGAACCTTAAAATAGGCATTATGAAGGTCTATGGGACGCCCTGCCCGTAGAAGCCTGACGGGCAAGGGGTCCGCTGTGTCCGCAATGAAGGTCTATGGGACGCCCTGCCCGTAGAAGCCTGACGGGCAAGGGGTACCCTGTACGTAATATAGCAACGGGGAGGGGCCCTGACCGTCCGTCAATATGTGACGGGATGAGAGTGAGAACGTGTTGGTGTGTGTGTGTATGCCTGTGTGTGTATGCCTGTGTGTGTATGCCTGTGTGTGTGTGTGTGTGTGTGTGTGTGTGTGTGTGTGTGTGTGTGTGTGTGTGTGTGTGTGTGTGTGTGTGTGTGTGTGTGTGTGTGTGTGTGTGTGTGTGTGTGTGTGTGTGTGTGTGTGTGTGTGTGTGTGTGTGTGTGTGTGTTTCTCTCTGATTGTATTGTTGATTTGTAAACTATGTATGTATTTTAGGTTCAGTACCCGTGCATTGCCTCGCGTTGAGCATGTTTATCTCTGTGACTGTGTTCTCACCTACAGTTTGTTTTCTGTGATAGAAAAGCTGATTTCGTTAAATGTTTTTATCTTGTTTGTTTAGGTCTTGACTGCTGATCCAAAGCTTCTAAATGAAGCCTGCATGGATCTGCGTGTAGCTTGTTTATTGAACAACTTGACACTGTATGTTGGCCCAGACAAAGCCGATTTCAGCAGTGGATTTCAAGTGGATTTGTTTCCACTGCTGGCCAAACTTTGTTAGTCTTAATACCTTGTGAAAACACTGTAGGAATTATTAGCAGAGTATGAGCATCGGTTCATTTAGTTGTGCTTAGTGTTGGTGGAATGCAACCAATTACTTTTGCTTAAGTACTGTTTTGAGGTACTTTATGTCACTTTATACTTCTACTAATATTTTACTTTTCTAAATCCATAAAACATTTAAATAACCTAATAGCTACCTTGCAGTTTGTAATTTTTATTCAAATTAACCCCACCTTTACCAGCTACAACAATCAAGAGATGAACACATTAATGCATGACTAAGTCCAATGATATTCATCTTTGGATGTTTATTTATATAATTTAGTAGGATTAGCTTCAAGGGTTTTTGTATCAGAATTGTAATACACTATGATATTTGTGTTATAAGTAAAAGATCTGAGTACTTCCTCCACCTCTGGTGCTTGGCAGGAGAAACTGCAGGCAGTCAGGAATCAACGTGTCTGTTTTTAATGTCACTAAATGCCCAATGCAAGACAAGAAAGTGGGCAAACACAAATACAGATAAAGGGAGCCTTTGTGTGTGCAATCAATACAATAAACCAACAGCACCAAAGTATTCCCATGCCGAGATATTTCAATATGTTTTATTAACCCATGGTATGCTGTATTTGTAATGTGTGTTTTATATTGAGTTTAGTTTTTTCCTTGTATTGTGTTATTGTTTGTGAGACCAAGACAAATGGCCTGCCCTGTTAGAGAAAAAATAAGATGTTATTTATTTCTATTATATTCATGTTTATAATGTGAAGCCTTGGTCTACCATAAATAAATGATTAACAATGAATACTGCTTTTGTAATAATAATTGGATAAGAATTATATTATATTATATTATATATATTATTGTATCAGATTGCACTGCTGTTTTCGAGGAGAACTGGGAATATTTTGGGTTATTTGTTAGCTTTTGAGTTCATTTGTTCCCTGAAAACTCGAACTCACACAGGTAGAAATGAAATATGTTAAATTACAGTGATTGACACAGCCATTTTTCCTTCCCTGTCTTATCAGATTGATCACTACGCCCAAAGGGATCTGAAGAAGGGCCTGCAGCTCTTCGGCACGGAGGGAAACGTGGGTCTGACCAACGCCTGGATGATAGTACAAACTGATGTAAGTTGTGGGGCCACTGGAGGGGACGGGCAGGGCTGATATAAAGCACAAGTTCTGAGTTATTTATCACACAAAGCCCAGACGTTTTAATACATTTTTTTTCCTCTCAGTCACTGTCTGCTGAGGTGATGAAGCTCTTAAAAAAACATCTATTGGGAACAAAACAGTCTATTCAAAATGAACTTCAATGCCATTTAAAAAGTCTTGCAAATTGCCTTGTCAAAAGCTCAGATACATGACTAAATTATTAATTGTTGCAGTGCTTACTTATTGGCAAGGCTTGACCATTTGTTCCACTGTGATCACATTTTATTAAAACAGAGTTGTCAAATGTTGAAGGGCCAATTGATTTCAATCAAATCTAATTGTAATAAAACACTGCAATCCTTCCTGTAGCCAACGGGATCTGGACATTAACAAGGCTGGTATAAAATACTGGCTATCTAAAACCAAATGGCATCATTAAAAGTGTATGAAATGTCTCAACCAACAACAACAACAAGCACTTTTAGCTTTGCAGGTTTAAATGCTGTGGTGAAATGCCGCCAGAGAGATTCATGCAAACACTGTAGACTCTCTGAGGTAATCTTTGTTTCCAGCTCTCACTTTGATGTGCTTTTCCCTTTGTATTATTTATTTATATTTTCTTCACAATGTAATGTGTGGAATAGAGATTTGGAATTAAGGATTGCGGAGGACGGATGCCGCTGCTGGTGAAGTGATAGATTGTACTTGTAGATTTCTCTTTAGACCTTTTTCATATCAGACTGTGTGCTTTAGTTTGGTTCCATTAGCACATGCTCAGTTATCACCGAGTGTTTGGCTCGAGTTTGTGTGCATGCGTGTTTAGTGTCTGCAAGTCATATTGTGCATGTGGGTGCGCGTATAGGGACTGCAGAGGCATTATGACTAGAGAGAAATGTATTGCTATGCAAATAATATATGCTAATGTATGCATGTGTGGGTGTTAATATGCCTTTCTTTTTTTTTAGATAGAAGGTTTTTTTTTCTGCATACAGGATAGTAACACAGTAACACAAATGTAGCTGGAATGAGCCACAATGAATGTGCACTTTCTTCCTGTATGAATGTATGGGGCTCTATACAGTCTGGCTGAGAGGAAGTCCATTAAAGGCAGCTCTCCTTCTATCACCCTTCTCCCTCCCTGGCTTCCCTTGTTCATGCTGAGTCACTGAATAGATTATACAGCAGATGTCCCTGGAGCAAAGTTCACCCTGGATATTATTAATGGCTGCTTATGGAATGGAAGAGAATCTTCACACATGAGGAGAAGTAGTAAAAACATGTACAAAGCGCATAATGCCGGCATAATAAATCATAAAGGGTAACATTGCCTCAATTGTTGTAAACTTTTCAAGGTGAAACACGCTTGAATATTCCGGCTGTGTTGTTTCAAGCCTTTGTTATATACTCAAACTTAAAACTATGCTTCAGATGCTTTCTGGATATCCAAATTGAGCTGTACTTCATGATAAATTGCAGAATTGATCCGTTCTTAAATGAGCGAGTTTTAAATTAACACACAATCTCTGATTCTGTGCACAGAGCAGCGTGTGGAGCAGCTCGAGCAACGTTATTCCTGTGTGGAAATAATGTCCAGTCAATGCACAAAACATCAGGGGCACTTTATCAGTTCACCGAGTACACTGATGAATTGAATTGTGGTGGAAGCCATGATCCCTTATCAAAAATCCATAGCAATCACAAAGGGGGAAGATGTAGATAACAAGAAACAGGCGAGTTAGAAAATGATTTTAGGACTCTGAGACAAATGAGATGTGGATTGTACCAAAAGGGGTTGCAGCTCAATATCAGAAAGATTAAATGTTTTCTACGCCCAGCACATATGATTGTGTTGCCCACTAAATCATATTCTATTCAGGTCAATAATTTAGTTTCCATTAGTGGAGATATCATGCATTAGTATTTTAGTGTCACAGTGATAAAAGGCCAGACTCTCCTGACTCATTGTGTTTCTCTGATGCAGTTTCGCTGCTGTGGAGTCACCAACCACACAGACTGGTTTGAGGTTTACAACGCCAGCCGCGTGCCGGACTCCTGCTGCCTGGAGTACAGCGACAACTGTGGCCTGGACAACCCAGGAACATGGTGGACAGCGGTAAGCTCTGCCATCAAAACCAACATGTGCTTCCAAAAGACACTACCCATAACTAACTTTAATCATTTTATACAGGATTGTATATATCTTTGTTTGCTAAACACATTTCCCAGCAGTATCAGATCACACTAAGCAACCGTTATTAGGCAAAGTTTGATTAGAGTTTGACAACCTACTTAACAAAATGTTTAGTTGATCCTTGCTGGTTAGTTTCTACCTGTGTCAGGGAACCAAGTCTTCATTTATTTCAGGTACAGAACAAAAAATGAAGAAAAGAAAAACTAAGAGAAAAACTAAGTGAGTGGGGTCGTCCCAGTGTTAGTCTAATTTAATTTAAATGCAAATTTGTAATATCCAAAGGCAGGCTAATTCCTCATTTAATCCCAAATCATTCAGGGAACATAATTAATATGACTTAAAATGTCTGCTTTTCTTTTGGTACCAAGGAGATTTAAAAAATTGTAAGTAAGTAAACAGTATTCTATTGAAAAACAACTTGGCCCCAAAATTGTCCAATTAAGCAAAGCCAATAGTGAGGGATTCATAGCTGAATTAATCACTTTTGTCCAGAAGAACTTGACTGCTGGTGCGACTAAAGTTCATCTGACATATAATCAGTTTTTCAGCTCACTGTGAAGAACGTGACATAAACTTAAGAAAGCAACCACACTACTTATGGCACATTTCCACTGCAGCGGGGTAGCCCTGTTTAAGCGTCCCTAAGCGTCCTCGCTCGGGCTGCCTCGCTGGCCGTCCGAGGCCGTGGCGCATTTCCATTACAGTTTAGGACCTGGGGTAGCAACGCAGTGTAGGCGGGGCATCTGTGCAGAGACATCCTGGAACACTTTCACATTTCGAGTTGTTCCGTCAAGCTCCCGCTGGATTTTATCATCCCCAATGAGATGTAGGAACGTCAAAAAATGCTGTGTATAAAAATGCTGCAAGCTTGCTTCTAGATATATATGCGACGCTAGGGATGATCTCGCGCGCGATCTTGTGAAGATTCTCTCTGACCAATCAGCAGTCGAGAGTGTTGACGTCACTAGTTCAGCCCTGGCCTGATAGAACCACGATTTTATGGGGCCGTAAAAAAGAGGGAAAAAGTACCCGCTAGCCGGTGCTACGCTATATGGAAAGGCCACCAAAAACTGGCCTGGCCGCTTGAGGACGATTAAGGACGCTTAAACGGGACTACCCGCTGCAGTGGAAATGCGCCATAAATGGCAACATGTTAGATGTTGTTAAATACTTCACAAATACAAAGAAAAACTGAGCTTTAAAGGTCTTATACCTGAGATGCATATCTTTAAGGTCTCTTTTCCACATAACTCAGTGTATGTTGCGTTATAGTCAACCAAAAGTCCACCGCTGTGATCTCTGACATGTTTGCGATACTCCTCCCTTTATATCATTTTTACGTTTTAAATGCACAGGAAACCTCAAACTGGCTATTTATTCAATTCAATACTTGACTATGTTGATTGTCAGGTTGTGTACTTGTACAACTAAAGAAAGTATTTCAGCAAGTTTAATATAGTGTGAATTTGGGTAATATTCTTTGGCTTATATAAATTATAAGGTGATATATACAATACCATAGCTTAATAAAGTGGTAGAGTTAGATTTTACATTCATAAACATCTATTGGGAATGCTGCAGGTGCATATTCCGTAACACTTGATGGTGGAAACGAGGTCTCTTTTCACATCTTTTAAACCATTAAAATGCCACACAGACTATGTCTCCTGACCATTTTAAAAACGATAACTGATGGCAAACCAGATGAGAAAAAAAGTGTCGGCAATGTAGTTTAACCTCATTAGTGTCATGTGAAAAACATTGCCAAGAGCGGTGAGCATGACTATTCATGCTGGTGAAAACAGGATGTGCAGCAGAGAATTGCGTCAGTCAACAGGGAAGAAATACAAGCTACATAATTTTTTGCAAGTTTGTCTTAATGAATATGTAACAAATGATGTACTATGCTGTGTAATATTGCTACAGAAAGTATGCAAATACATTCATCTGAATATGTAACACGATTTAGAAAGACTAGGATTTGTTACGGGAGAGTTAATTGAGTGTGTCGAGATAATATGTAGTGGGGACAGCTGGTATTAATAACACACTCATTCAGACCATTAATTACTCCGCCTTATTTTGACCTGAGATACTCTGCTGCACTGAAATCTTTTATTGCAGTTGCTTTCCTGAACTGAAGCATATTGTGTCTCACGTGAAAGCAACCACCTGCTCTCTCAACACTCTTCCCATAAAGTTGTCATTAACACAATTAGACCCAACGGGTGTTCAGTCATTAAATTAAGCTAGAGCTAGAAAATATCCTTCCAAATGCTCCTTTTTTCTCACTGTAGCAAATGCCAGTCTGGTTTCATACTGTAAGTCTGGCTCTATCGGACAGAAACAGGCCTCTTGACTAATGGTCCTTTTTGGCAGCTGATGCATCAAATTGTGAACTCCTTCTACTGTAGATGTATACACAATACACATCCTTTGACACAGCAGACCAACCTATTCTTAGCAGGTGTTTCTGACGTTGACTGCAGGCTTCAACAGATGTATCCAAAGGCTCTCTGTCTGTTTTAATTCCCATCTTTAGTCCACTGTTTCCTGTGAGATCCCTCAGGGTTTGATTTTAGGTCCTCTTGATTTATTGGTCCCACCTGACCATACGGCTCAGAAAATGTAATCTTAGATGCAAATGTAGTTAAGCTTTTCTTAATTGGGATATGTTATCCACCTTTTAATTAGAGAAGTAGAAAGCATATGTATAGGCTTACTTGATGGCTCCATTATCAGTCAATACAAAAATGTTTCAACGTGTATTAAAAAGAAGGCAGCCCAACAAGCTGTAAACACAACATTGACATTTAATCATTTTGTAAAGTTAATATCAACGTTTTAGTGAACATTTGCTTATTTACATATCCAGAAAATACGGAGAAACATTTGCATTTGTTTGAAGTGTTTCAGGCCACCTGGCAAATGCTAGCTAATATTCAGCCTGCTTTTATCCTTTGGCTGATCACGGCCAACTTCTGAGATAAAATATCTGGCTCTTTAGCGACTGAATGCTCCAGCTTTTTGACTGAACACAGCTGCCTGATGCAGATGGAAACAAGGTTAACAGAAGTGCTTAATGAGCCCAAACTGTAAAGTTGTAGGCTGTAAAATATGAAAGCAATTAGCTTAAAGACAGTACCATCACTTTATGTAAAGGAACACAAGAGGTGAGGAGAACTGTAGAGTATTTTGGTTGAACAAGATTAGTCTCTAAAGTTATTGGTTAGAGTATCTCTGATAAAGTAATTTATTTCTACATGGACATACATGTGTCAGTTTGTAAACAACACAGAAGAACCAGGTTAATGCTTCAATAGCACATACTGCATTACACATTTTCGGAAAAAAACATTTCCTAAACTAAATAAAACAAAAGGTAGTTTATCTTTAAACCCGCGTTACCTGAGAAGTCTCATAGCTATAAAAGGAAGAAACACTATCTTTGCTTGTTTACATCTAAATGCTCATAACTTATTCAGTTCACTTAAGAAAGACAAAATGAAAAGATCAGAAAAGCAGCAAACCTACACAACAGCTGCTGTTCAGCTCTGCTAACTGCAAAAGCTGATTATTGCACTATTATTTGGAGGATCAGTATGAAAGATAATGTGTCAAAATCAGCAGTGATGTCAGGGAAGTTCAAAATAAGTTTGAAGTCAACGCAATGTCGTCATTAACAAACGGAGGCCAATTAACAGTCAGAGTAGTCAGCCTCTGTCATCCATACAACAGGCCCTGTTAATCATAATGAGTGAAGATGATGAACATGGCAATGATTTCAGCGTAGCTTCAGATGTTATTGAGTCGATGCAACAAAATGGAAAACGGGTTATTTCAAAAATCATATCAAGTGGGCCAGATGTCGTCTGAAGAAAGAGTCACGGTTGGTTGAGCTCCACATTAGATCTGTCTGTCACACATCTCTTTAAAAATGAAATACATTTCAAGTAAAAACAAATTTCATTCAAAGAGTATACAATATCCCATATCACGCAATTTGAGGTACATGGTCTCTTAAGTAGCTGTTTTCACCATATCACACGACCTTCATCTGCAAAGGGAGGCCTCTAGTTGTCATGGGAAACTATTCAGTGCTTAAAAAAAATTGTTATTGAGAGGAGAAAGTAGCTAAGTTGGTATGACGACAAAGCAAATTCTGCTGATGAAAGTTCCAGGCACTACTTAATGAACCTTGTGTGGAGCTTTTATCATCATGCAGTGGAATATAATGTTATCAAACTCCGAAAGACTGCCTTGTGTATGTTCTGCAGTCAGCCAGAAAACCTCTTTCAAACCATCTCATTCTTTAGTTTAGTTACTGAAATAAATCTTTAGTAAACCTTGTCACCCTTGCAAATGGCAGATGACACGAAAAGCCACCATAGTCACAGGTGGGAGTAGACAGCCTTTCATCCTTAAATGCAAACCCTTTGCAGCTTTATTTAATGTGTCCACTCAGCAGAGGAAAGGCCAAACTTCAGCTATTTTCGATTTTAGAAAGGAAAGCCATAACCTTTGAAAATGCATTTCTTATACCTTCCCTGATACCCCATTCTGCATAACCCAGTTGCAAATCTTTCTAATTGATGCACATTTACATCCTTCAGGTGACAGCTTGTTGGCCTTCACGTACAGACCTCTGAATCCCACCAGCCCTTCTGAAAGAAAAATTCATCTGGTGGTTTTATTAATGCTGGCCCCGCCGATATAGAACTCATTCAGTTTACATTGAACCATTACAGTTCTCTCAATACAACTGATTTCTTTTTATATCCATATCTTTCCTTTTCCATTTTCAAGTACTTATTGTAACCCTTAAGTGTGTTAAACATGAATGGAGCAAGGCCACTTACACAACCATGTGTAATGGCAGTTACACACTGGAGTGGAATAAAGCTGGATCCTTGGTGTAAGGTCTATGTCAGCCAGGTATTTGTGAAAACAAGAAAGTATCTCCTTATGCTCTGATTGATAGCAAATACAAATATACACACATGTTGGTTTGATGCACACACAGATACATTCATAGTTTAAAAGCAGCAAAGTGTCCTCTGTAGGTAGATAACGTGGGGGTTTTGAACATTGAGAGTTCAATTGCCATACAAATAACAGCATTGGTTGTTCAAATGCAGACAAGCAGCAGTCACCATACTTATACAATCAATCAGTTCTTTTGCTTGAGTGTTCAGCTTCTCACAAAATGTCTCCGTCCTGGACTGCTGTGGTCTCTCTTATTGCTGCTTGCACTTCTTGGTTGGTTCTCTCCCACTCTCCCACTCTGTCCTCTGTCCTCGGTCCTCGGTCTCTCCCAGTATGTCTTCCTGCTGCTCTTCTTCTTGTATCGGCAGGGCTGTTACCTGCAAATTGACTCCAGGTGCTTTTAATTGTGGCATGTCAGTGTCAATAGGCACTGCGGAAGTACAGGGATTTAAATCAAAGTCTAAACATTTCCAAATTAAAGCATGCAACAGGAAGTACAACCAGTTAAAAAACCCACAATGCATCGCTCACAATAAAATCAGCCTTAAAAGTATAAAACTGTCCAATTAAACTATTCAAAATACTTCGGCATGTATTTTACTCTCTCAAAAATGTGGATTTTTGATTAACGATATGTTCAGCTTTTCTTTTGAGTCTTTTAGCTTGATATCATTGCTCCTCATGCTGAATTCCTGCAAGAAAGAGTGAGACCTTATTCTGTGCAAAATTACATATTTGAACTAAACTCAAACTGAAGCTTGTGTGAGGCTTTGTGAGTCTGAGTTATATATAATTATCTGCCTCCACTGCAGCTCTATACTGAAACATCATCGTGCTTCTCTCTGTTAATACAATTGTAATGACAGCACGGTACTAGTCCTATCAAAGTGATACTGATACAGAGAGAGTACTTGAACTGATACTTTTTTTCCTACAGACCAGGGGTTGCCGCTGCTGCAAAAGTGAAGCAACCAAGCTGCAATCAAATAACACTTGCAGTGATTGGCTTTGTGCAAAACTCTAAATAGAAATAGGGGTGTTTTTTCTAGACTTTAGTTTGAAAACTTTCTAATGTTGACTGGACAAACGTCATTGATAATAGGTACTGGGTTGTTTCACTAACTTAGATACCAAGCCACACTCAGGAAACAAAGGGGCAACTTGAAGAGTTGTGACTGGAAGACATCTCACATTTGTTTGAGAAAGTGAACCTACCTTTTGTTACTCTGTAACCATGACCTTGAACTGTCATTAACTATAACCAGTTTGTTTTCTGAGCCTAAATAAACCTTATTTTCCATATAACAGCGATTAGGGATGTTTTGAGAGGCATGGTTTATATTATTAATGATAATTTGTTACGGCCTGTGTCACAAAATAATGTAAGCCCAATTATACACCTACTGAGTTTTCCGAGCTTTAAAGTGAGCCTCCTACGCAGAACAGAACATCTTCTTATCAGAGAGGAGGAGGACAGAGAGGGAGGTGCAGCAAGTCCAGGCAAGGGAGTGCTGATGAGAAATCACATAAAGACCGGGACAGAGACTGCTGTGTCAGCACGGACCACCGAGAGCCCCCCACTGGAGCTGTATCCAGAGTTTTAAAGTTGCATACTTTTCAACACTCCCTGTGCTGGGATTGGTCCAGCAGGTTCAGGTTCACTTGTTTGTTTTTATGGTTTCATAGGAGTCTGCAGTGGACGGCGTACAATACAAATATGAATTTATTTATTCTCAGGTGCAGCGCTGTGGTCCAGGTTGCCGTTTAGCTGCGGTTTAATAAATAACACTGAAGCTCAATACATTTTTGGCTGACTGCAAGACTTTCCATATTGATCCAGCAGAGAATTATTTCCCCTTGTGTTATGGAAAACATATATTTTGTTCTTCCCTGATGTCTCAGCAGTGAAATGTAGAGTAGTGTTCGGTTTCACCTGCTCTGACTCAGCTTCTTGATGTAAGGAGGTTTTTAAACAAGCACAACCGGGAAGGCATGTCTGCAGAAATGAATAATTAATTTAGAGCAGCGGTGTAGACTGTTATGATAGCACCTTTTTCCTTTTTTACAGTATGTCAGACAGTCTTTGCTCTAAAGTTACATAATCAAACACACAGTGTGGCACACACATCTTTTAAATGTCTTCTGAAGAGGTGAAGGAACCACCTGGCAATTGTCCCTCCCATCTGCTTTAATGTCACCTTCAACTGTTCTTAGAAAGCTTTCTTTTCTTTCAGCATTCATTCCCTTCTCATTACTTGCTCACATCCCTGACCCAGAAGGGCCTTTCGCTATTTTCTCTATTAATGATAGTTCAAACCGGAGAGACGCGATGTAAGGAATACATATTTATTGTTTACACGTCATATGAATGAAATGATTGCCATGATAATACAAAAGGAGAATGGAATGGTGTTTGGCGATTAGGCCCCGGTTTGCAGGATAATCATTCAGGAGGGAAAGAACCGCTCCGATGAAATCCCCGGGGTCTTGACACTGGTGGTGGTGATAAGTAGGTGGGACCGGTCTGAAGAAGGAAGTTTAGCTTTGTCCTGGAGGAGACGGGAGGCGAGAGGGGTGACAACTGACAGGGAGGAAGAGCAGGTATTTAAGGAATTTAGCCTGTGCAGCAATTGGCTGCTGAGGGGTGACGCCCTCGTATTTAATGAGGGGGGAGGGAGCGAGTGACGTGTAAGTGACTCGTGTTAGGTCTTCCTTATTGAACTTGCGCTAAAGCTTTCATTTATCTTTCCTTTCTTCTTTTTTGGGACCCTATACTGCTCGAGGACATTTTCCCAGAGCTTGAAAAGTGATTTTGAAATATATTCTAGGTTATGACAAAAGAAAAGGTGAAGCAATGAAAGGGTTTTTTGTCAAGCTGCCTTCAAGATACATTCAAGCAATGCCAGACATGAACAATTCAGCCTATTCCCATGTCTAAATGACATCTATGGTGGATGGCTGCTCCTCTATCCACATTACTCCTGTGTGCAGTGCACAGCTCAGGGGAAACAAGGACAGTGGAGAGTTGCTTGAGAATTAGAAAGTTTACCCAAAGAATATTAGGTCAGAGGAGGAGAAGGAAGATAAAGGTGTTGCTACTGGGAATATGTTAGCCAAAGAACATTTAATAACACAGCTAAAGTAGGAGAATAACTGCTGTAATGTATCATATAGCTCTGAATATCTAAATGCTTACATTTTGTGGTTGTTGTTTTTTTGTGCTAATGCTGTTTGTGTTTGTCTTCACAGCCGTGCTACGAGAGGGTAAAGGACTGGCTTAATGAGAACCTGGTGGCTCTTTGGATCTTTGCTCTATGCACAGCACTTACTCAGGTAATTACAGTTTTAAGTTGTGCTAGTTATTTTTTCAGCAGTCATTAACTGGGTGCTTGCTATCTGCAGCCTGAGACAGAGGCTTTTTCTTTGTGATGAATAAACCTAATAGTCGCAACGTCCTCTGCATTAAAAGCTGAACAGAGGATTTATCTGGACTTGTAAGCCTCTTGTGTTTCCGCTGTGGACCACATAGGAGGATTTGACTTTCCGTAAGAAAAATGTATTTCTCCTTTCAGCCAAGTGGTACGTGATGCGTTTACACAAGCTGTGAGGAGAAATACTCTGTTCTTCAAAGCATCCATCACAAGAGGATCCTGTGAGGCTGCAGGCTCCTTTTCAGTCAACGGTTAGATCCTCTGTGCCCTTCTTCAAAATCTGTACAGCAAAAGGAAAATGAGAAAAAGACACAATCTTTTCCACTTCACCCCAATATCCGAGATGTTTGCTGGCTGACTCAAGTATGCTTTAAGTACAGGAAAGAAAAGCAAACGTGTTAATGTAACTCTACGAAATCATCTTCAGCTGCTGCAGACCTGCTACCTCATCAGATCTGACTAGTAGTTCATGATGTTCAATGTTAGCCAACTTTAGAGGAACTGATAACAGTCATTACTCAATGACAGTCATGTCTTTCTGTTTTTACCATTGTTACGTTACACTTTAGCATCATTCATTAGCTTTGATTATTATTAATTGTGTGTTTTGCATTAAGGAGTTTGGTTGAGCACAGCTTTTTCAAAGTCGTCCAATACAGATTTAAAATAAATGTCACAATATGTTTATATAGAAATGGGAAAAAAGGATGGGGTTTTTTTTAGATGGTTTACAGCCATTAAATCCATAATTTGTAACACATGGAAATGGTTAATATGAATGCGAGAGCACCTTATTTCATCCATCAACGGAAACACATACTCAGACTACTTCTACATTAAGCCATCTGAATTTTAAAACAGTATTTATGCATGAAAATTATTTGTGTCTACAAATACAGTAAATGTGTTTCCATACTGTTTTTCTCAATGAACAGTTACACACATAAACAACACAAAAAGAGTAAATCTGTTCTTGTTTTTCTCTAACATTTTGTTCTACTGCACAACAGGCGGCCCAGATTAACAATGATTTGGTCGTGTTACTTTAATACCACAGCTGTGTATTTGGCTCTATTGACATTTCAAATGAATGATGGCAGATAAAGTTGGAGGGGACTTAAAGTTGTCCTCTAAACCCTTCCGACACACAAAGCAGTTTTTTTTCTCTCAGTTTTGCTAAAGCTCTTCAGTTTACCCCATCGAAACATAAGCTGGAATGTTAGGATGTACACTCTGGAGGCCATTTTGGTTATGCTTATTTTTGGGGTGAGAAAAATTCAGTTTTAGTTTCATTGGAAGACTGACACAGAGAGATACAAGATGCTCAAATGTCACCAGCTTAATGTGGATGCATTCTCACACTCCCATACATACTGCATAGTTATGTGCAGAACATTTTATTTTCAATATATTATTGCTCTTACAGCTAATGTTATGTTTGGATGTTTGTGTATTTTTTATCTTTTGTGGTGCCTATTCTTTTTTGCGCACATTTAGTTAATGATGAACTAAAAAAACGTAGGAAATGGGCCATCTGATGTCAACAGTGAAAATGACTGTAAAACTTTAAAATCTATATTTTGTTCAACACAAATGTTGACTTACTTGGCATTTAGATAGTCATCTGGTAAAAAATAAGAAAAAGTTGTAACAACAGAGTGGCATTCAAATTGAAGAAGCGATTATGTGTATTTCACTGAGATAGAGGAAAACAGTTTTTGTTTTATTAGAAAAACAGAAGTGTGTCCCCCAACTCCAATCTGTGCGATAAACCGAAATGAATATTGCGCAGATTGGATGCTGTTGCGGATGCTTTTCTTTTTATCATTCAAGAAATAAATGTAATGAGATTTTAGATATGGGTAAAATGTTTTTGAAGTTTATTGTAAAAACATGTATTATGCCTAACATTTCACTGACTACACATCTGAAGCCATTAACACCAGGTTTTAATGGGTGATTTGTGTTTGTGCAGATCCTGGGCCTGGTCTTCTCCATGACAATGTTCTGCCAGGCAGTGAAAGTAGAGACCTTCTACGCCTAGCGATCGACCCATCCCTCGCTCTTCAGCACACTTGGATTGTTTCTCATCAGAGAGGGACAAATATAGACCCCCTCCACCTCCTCCTCTTCCTCCTCCTCTTCCTCCTCCCTCGAAAGACTTTTCTTCCCTTGTCCTCTCTGTGACATTCCCTCTCGGGTGTCACCACTTCACAGTTTTTCTGCTAACTATCAAGACGCACAGTGTCAGTGTTTTATCTGAGTCGGTTCCTATGGTTTGCTCTATGTCAAAAAGCTAATTTGTGTGATACATTTTATGAAGCAGTAATATGAACTTGTATAAAAAAGTGTAACCCTCCTTTTTTTTAATAAGTGTTTTGTTCTAAATTATTTCATGGTTTGTATGTGTTTTCAAAATGAGAGCTACAGTTGGGGACTGAGTGAAGTGCTGCAAGTGCATGTCTCCTGCGATGGTGTATTAAATGTTCTGGCTCCACTAAACAGCATGCGTCATCTTGTCATTCCTCAACAGGAAGGGTTTCACGTGTAATCCTGCTGTATTCATGCCCTAAACCCTCGATGACGAACACAGGAAATTCTACGGTAGCTACGGTTTATATATTGCCTCAGCCTAGACATTCTGGAGTCATTAAAAAGATGAGGAAGCACTTAACTAAACAGGAATTAATTAATTAGATAAATCAAATAAAGGGAAAGGGAACTACTTTGTGACTCTCTGCCCTATGTGGCTTTTTCACTGAGTGGATTTATATAGGACACAAGAATAACACAGTCTACAATGAAAAAATACTCTTCCGGAGAAATTTAAAATGAACAACTAACGGGATCCTGCAGACTGGCCCGGGGCGATTTCCCTCCCAGCACCCATCACAGCTCCAATGACAAAGATTCATCTGCAGGCTTTGAACCCCCCTCTGGCTCTTTGGTGACTCCTTCAATTCCTTTTTTCCTTCCTTCCTTACCTTGGGCGTAAAGTATAACCCATCCTATAAGTACACCAGAGACACACTTTGATTTAACAGCTCAACGGGGGAAATGCCTTAAGAGGTGTCTTTAGCTGCAGATTGAGGTCTACTGCTGGTGCTGGAACTCTTTCAGCATTTATTACGATGTTCTTCTCCCTGTGCTACCTTTTTTTTCAAACCAGTTGGACCTATGAGACCAACATGCCTGGAACCTTCAAATATGTGGCAACGTTTTATAACCCCCCTATTTAATTTCAAAGATCAGCCTGCAGGTGGGGCTATGCCAGGATCTATTTTGACTCATGGAAAATAAAAACATCTTCTTCTTCTTTCGTGTAACGTCAGAGGTCCAACTCGGTGTTGTGTAGCCATGCCCGCATCTCTGGTCCTACGTCGAAGAGGCTGGCTTCCGAGGGTGGTCTATATATAAAAAGATCTAATTTACTAAGCTACAATGTTGTGTGGTGAGAAGAGTGTTGTTCCAAAAGAGGCACAGTGTACTGGCTCAGAAATGCAACAAGTTTGACCTTCAAAGTATGACACAGTAATCGGTCAAAACTGGAACACATAACCAGAAGAATGGGATAATGGTGAGGAATCATCAATCAATTTCAGACAAAGGGTCAAGCAGGCAGAAACTAAGGCTGTAAAGCAAGAATGAATGCAACCTATAGCAATGTGGCTGAGAATAAGAGGAGATGGCCTGGTAAAAATACTGCTATGCTGAGCAGGAAATGGGAAGCAGGTGAGTAAGTGGAAGGTCAATTGATAGAAATGGAGCTCAGAGGCTAGATGTGAAATGACAGAAAGAGTCTGCATGGGGGGAGAAAGAGGCAACAGAATAAATATTGTCTGGACAGGCCTTTGACACTCAGTTTGGTAAAGACTTTGTCCGTACACTAAAAAACTGTCAAACTGCATTTCCTGTCCAGGCAGCCAGAAATGACTCTGCCCAAGCAAAAATAATAAGTATCTTTCCTGCTATCTGGTTTCTGCTGTTAGTTGACACGCTTTCACACCAAGTACTTTTCCCAGGAATAGTTCCCGGAACTTTTATTTCCTGGAACTATCTAGTAAATCGCGGAATAAGTCCTAGAGGGTTCTGGTTCTTCTGGTTCTTCTGGTTCTTCTGGTTCTTCTGGTTCTTCTTCTTCTTCTTCTTCTTCTTCTTCTTCTTCTTCTTCTTCTTCTTCTTCTTCTTCTTGGTGACGTGTGTTGTCTCGCACAACAACACACGTCACCAAGATGGCCATCACTACTGTCTTGCCAAAAAAGGGATTGACTACCCTCACTATCACCACAATGAAACACGTCCAGAAGAATGTCATGCAAAGCTGCCTGCCTTCGATTCTCTCTGAACTGCCTGGTCTTTTTAATGTTTAATGTCAACCATTTGTGCAGATAGCATGAAGTAGAGAAGATCGGCGATCGCCGATGCTAGCGTTAGCATTTCTCCCCCGGGCTTCAATTGTGTATTATAGAATGATCACACCGGTGACAGTACTCTTCAAAGGGTTCACGAAATATGACTACTACTCTTACTGTTCAACATTTTGGGTTACTTAATGTTACTTCATGTTAAGGCCAATAAAAATGACAAGGCTAAGCTGGCTGTAATGCTAACTAACGTGCTTGCTACTAGCTAGTTAGCTAACTTTATCCAGCACTCCTGGTCCTTTCATCAGACGGGAAGCGAAAGAACGAGCAAGACCCATTGCTGGTATGATTACAACCTGGTACTAAGCACACAGGCATTTTGTTAAAGATATCTTATCTTAGCTATCACTTATATTTAGCGGAGAAAAACAATTATGACATCAGGACATTACTTACGCGACTCTGGGATTTGTAGACTTTCTAGTTGCGTATTTTTCATAGTCTTATATTTCAACAGTTTTACGACTTTTTTTTACATGGAAATTATTTTTTAAGCTAACAACCATCTGTGTAATTCATGGCACAATTCAAACGGGATCGAAAGATAAGTTTTCTCTCGCCATTGACTTCATTACATAATTTTTCCGAAATAAGGTCCCATGAGGTCCACCGGAAAGGGAGGGACTTTGCCGGCCACCCGAAGTCCCCGGCCGGAAGTCCCCCGGAGTTGGAGGACTTGGTAGACTCCCAGCAGCTTCTACTGAAACCTTCCGAGTAAATCGCCAGAAGCGCCGACACCTCCTCATCACTCCACCGCTCCCATGTTTTCTTTTGTGTTGCCATAAGTTAGTCTCTCTCCGTTGGTGCGCTGGGCTAATGCTAATAATGCTGACATAATTCTTTTTTGGGATGCCATTTTCGTTGTTGGGAACGTAACTGGTTTGCAAAGAGGAGAAGGACTTTCTGTTTTTTACACAATAGAACTGATAACCATGGATGTGCTTACAAAGGAAGTTATTTTGTTCACCTGCATGTAGAGCATATCCCATGGCTACCCAGACAAATACAATCTGAAGTGTTTTTGTGTTCTACCTTACCATCAACTAATGGTGCTGCTGGATACACAGGGATCAACAGATTTTACAGCAGTAGATCTCCACTTTCGGTTAGAAGGAGTGATGAAAAACAACTTCTGTACATGGTGTAGTGACATTAAATATAGCTGAATATAATCCCAGCATGCACAGGGCAAAAGGCAGTGTAAGGCAACTCAATAGACATACACTGTAAAATGTTTGGCTGTAAAATTACAGTAAATGACTGGCTACTAGTTGCATGGATTTCACAGTAATTGACTGTAAATATTTCACAGTAATTGACTGTAAATATTTCACAGTAATTTACTGTATATATTTTACAGTAAATTAGAATAAAAGCACAACTAAATACTGTGACTTTACAGTTGCCATGCCCATGGAATTACTGTGATATAGCAGTACAGAGCTGTGGTATTATGGTACCTTGCTGTACATACATTACAGTAATTACTTGTATTTTCACACTTTTACTGTAGAAGTAATGCAACACATTAGCCAGTAATTTACTGTAAATATAAAAATGTAAATAATATGATAATATATTGTAAATTTGACTAGTTAACTTAGATTTTACCATAACTATATTCAATCAGCTCAATCAACAAAGAAAAACAAAGAAAATGCCCATTTTAACTTTGTATTACTCCATTGAAGTGCAAAGTACATTTCACAGTGTCTTGGACATGTTATTACGGCCCCAACCTCTACTCTGCGGTAGTGGCTAGTGCTGAGACCCGCAACATGAAAGAATACACGCAATAACCGGTACTTGGTAACGAGCATTTATTGATAATCAGCCGTTTGCTCACACAAGCGAAACAGGAAACAAAAAGAGGTCTGGAGGACTGGCCAAAAGGAACAAACAGAAGGAGGGAACCCGAGCCAGCCACACCACGGGCCGTAGGACCCAGAGCTTCCCCCCCCTAACCAGAAATCAATTATAAACCCTACGGGAAACAAAATAAAGCCGCCAAAACTGGACTACCAGGTCCTCCAGAAACACATCTGCAAAAATATGGCCTACAGCTCAAAATGGCAAAGAGGTATTCTAAGGAGAGTGTCTCCCGGCGTTAGGATAGGCGAGACATCCTTCTCCTCCAGCTTCTCTTTATATATACACGGCTGAGTGGAATTTGGAACACCTGGGCAGAGGCGGAGCCAGGGGCAGACCAGGTGCACCCGCGCAGCAGGGAGACAGAAAAGAAAACAAGGAGGGGAGCAGATTTATATGTTGCATAGTTTATTTTAAGGCACATGCAGCGCCTGCCCCTTTCAATTTAAGTAAAACCTGCACCAAAGAAATAAATTAGTATTTAAAGCCAAGCAAGAGCGGTAAAAGCAAGAAAATCACTTAATTTGTTATCACAGAGGATGGTCTGAATACAGTTTTGTACTGTGAAATAATACAGTAACATGTTGTGAAATCCTGGAAATGAAATCATTGATCCTGTACATTCACAGTAATTAACTGTGCCTGTATTGATTTCACTGTGAAATTCAAAATTACAGTATTATATTGTGAACATCACAGGTAAAGACTGTAAAGTGGTAAAACAGTAATTTATTGTAAAATATTACAGCTAAATATTGTGAAATCATGGTAATATTTTACAGTGTACAGACAGACACAACAACTGACATTAACATCGTTTATATATAAGACATTTTCCAGTTAACTGAGTGATTCTCCACCAGATTTTGCATCATGATGTTAAACTTAACAACCAATGACAGTGTGATGTAAAATCTTGACACTGACCTGTAGTAAACAACACTATATGAAGGGGCTCCAGGTTGTGTCCAAAGTTAATTTTATTCTGTATTGTGAGCATACATTTTTTTATATCTACGACAGTCTGACTGATGGTCTGGACCTTTTGACCTACAACAGTAATATCCCCCCATCTGTATTGTTGATGCCTACATTAAATTCCACATTATGAGATAAAGTTTGAAAACTCCAAGATGGATGTAGTCTATTTTCTGAGTTTCCTCACAAAAACAAATATCATCGTTTTTCACACATTGATTTGAGGTGTTATAGGTCATGGATTTGAACACCTCTGTGTTCATGCGGCTCTGTAGTATTCTTATTAAGAAATAAGTCAAGTTCATGTGTACAGCCCTTGAATGCAGCTAGAGTCTCAAAAGGCTTCACTGAGCCGGCATTATGAGACAATAAAACGATAAATGAAAATGACAAATCACGCCGCCAGCCTTTCATTGACAGCAAGGAAAGACTCAAAAATCTCATAACACAAAATGAACCCACTGTAAGGTTTTTTTCTAGTCAACTAAAGCAGCAAAAACAAATGTGCACAAGCCTTACACAGCACAGTAGCATAGACCATGTGCATGTGCCAGTTGATGTGACCTTTAAAACATGTTGGATTTTACAGAGCACATAAAGAACTCAAAAAGACACTGGTCTAGATTAAAGGGGCCCTACTTGTATTATGGTTTTGGGGGTTCTTCCTTTCCTGTTGTGTGTTATACAGGTTTTGTGTGCATGTAAATGGTCTTTAAAATCCACAATTTCCATTCAGACGGAGTTTTTAATTCCCACAAAACCCCCCCATGCCTGAAACGCCTCCATTAAACTCCTTTTTTTATTTCTGTAATAGAGTGACATGACTATGTAACACTCTCCTATTGGCTAGTGCTCCGACAAATTGTACATGATAGGCTAAGGATTGGGACATCTCTATGCAGTTGATCACAACAGAGCCGGCCAGCTTACCAATCAGAGCAGACTGGGCTCTGGTTTCAGACAGAGGGTGAAAAGAGGTCCTGCAGCAAAGGCAGTATGACAAAATAAATACCTTTTTGACACACACAAAGAAACCACAATGTGAGGCGAAATGACCCCAGGGGCCCACAAAATTAAGACAAAGTGACACGAATGACCACAAAGAAATGCAAAGTGCCACAAAATGACCACTAAATGGAACAAAATATCCACACAGAAACACAAAATGACCACCAGTAAATGCAAAACTACAAGGACGCAAATATGCCTGAAAGAGGCACAGAACAACTCAAAACTGACACAAAACAACTATAAAGTGGATCAAAACTACATTAAACTGACTCCAAATTACATTTGGTATTGGACATGTTGTGGTTGGGAGTATTTTTTCACAGCTTCCAGTCTGGGTGTATTGCTATTAAACAGTTGTGACAGGGGGCCTTTATGTCTGCACCCAGGGGCCCATTATCTCATAATCAGTCCAGTCAAAGTGAAGTACCCTGGGGGGGGCTAGAAATGCAATTTATCAAGAGTGACACAACCATTAACCTGAAATCAGACATGCAAAAGGCTGCACACCTCTCACAGGTGTGTGTACCAAATCAAACACAAGTATAAGATGCCTTGTTGACTCCAATAGTCTGGAAATGTGGTTGACTAACAACTCAGCCAGCGAACACTTTCCAAACCCGAACATTGCCTCTCGCCTCACGTTGCCTCTCGAATTCACCTTACCTCTTCAGCACATCTCTGTTTCCTTTCCCCCCACCTGATGCATTATTCATTCTCATGTTCACCGGCTTTCTCCCGTCTTGTGCTTGATCAATAAAACATACCTGTGTTTGCTCCCTAACCTCCCCATCCTCTTGTCTTTTTCCTGCAGCCAAACAGTGAGCCCATGCTGAGCTGATAAAACAGCATGGATAGATGACCTTTTCAAACAGGCAGAACATGACTAAATGTCAGGCCATCTCTCGACTTTGTGAGTTGTGTCTCTAATCAGGTAGTGGAAGGAGATCAGTGTAGTTCTCACTCTCATGGAGTTTTTCAACAAAAGCCAGAAATGGGGCTTAACATGGATTTTGTATTTGTTGTGAGTGTCATGATGCAAAAGGGAAGCACAAACAAGAATGTTTCATCACCACAGAATAATTGTAAGGGTTTGAGATGGATCAGTGTCCTGCAGGTTAACTGATGAACCCAGTTTCTACCTCCAGAGTGAAATAATCTGTGAACCTTGATTGGATTTTAATTCACAGAGAACCAAATATTCTGCACCACATACAATCGAGCCCACAATGATTATACTCCACTTGAGTGTCTGAATCATAATATGGACTTTATTAGAAAGGAAAGGTCAATAATCACTGACTGTGCCTCTCATTTTTGAACTTTACAATGGTTTACACTGATTAAAAACTCTTGAAAATAACACAATGAAAGTTAACACTCATCACCCGGAATGCTGGCATACAAAATTCTTCATTACTGTGACACATAAGTAGAGACTTCAAACTGAAAACTCCACTAACGGCTGCTTACAATTTGATCTGAGCCCTCTTCAACACAAAATGATTTGGTTAACCAAACACTAATTCAATCAGGAGAGACATGATGTATGGAATACATATTTATTATCGGTCACATTATATCAATGAAACATAATGATGACAGTTCATCACAAATGAATGAATGTTGTTTTGGCGATTAGGCCCAGGTTTTAGTAGGATATCAATCGGGAAGGGAAGAACCGTTTCCGATGAACCCCCAAAAGAATGAAGTATGAAGTACTGAATGTGAATAATCTTACCTTGTGGGATGCAGCGGAAATCTATGGATGGAAAGGAGAGGTTAATACATGTGAGGATTTAAGCGACTGATGCCTCCCGGGCATCCTTCCTGGACGTACAGGGCTTCCCGGCCGTACGGGGCATCCCGGACAGACGGGGCATCCCGGATGGGGCTTCCTGGACATACAGGGCGTCCCGGACGTACGGGGCATCCCGGAGGGGGCATCCTGGCCGTACAGGGCGTCCCGGACGTACGGGGCATCCCGGGTGAGCGGGGACTACCCGGACGCACCGAGCGACCCGACCAGTGCCCCGGGTGCCCGGAACGTGCGAGGCTTCCCGAATGTGCGGGGTAACCTGACTTTAGCAGGGAAACATTATACGGACCGGAGGTTTCACGACCCGGACATACGGGGCATCCTGGACGTACAGGGCAACCCGGACATACGGGGCATCCTGGCCGTACAGGGCATCCTGGATCGTACAGGGCATCCACACAGGGCTTCCCGGACGTACGGGGCATCCCGGAGGGGGCATCCTGGCCGTACAGGGCGTCCCGGACGTACGGGGCATCCCGGGTGAGCGGGGACTACCCGGACGCACCGAGCGACCCGACCAGTGCCCCGGGTGCCCGGAACGTGCGAGGCTTCCCGAACCTTTTCTCTTGCGGGGCAACCTGCTTTAGCAGGGACACGTTATACAGACCCGAAGGTTTTACAACCTGGACATACAGGTTTAAATATGCAGAAATAAACATGAGCCGTGGGGCGACATGCGTGCTGACATACTAAGAACCACCACCAGTTATATGCATACGTACCAATTTGTTTAAGGTTGGAGAGACCTTTGGATAGCCAGCACGGCTTGAGGATGAGTTTGACTGACTGGTTTGCGAACAGGCTGGGAAAGCCGGGATCGGAACAGCGAACGTTAAACTGAATTCCCGCTAAGAGGCCCCGGATGTATTGAGGTGGCGATCAGTGGCGATCAGTGGCGCAGTAGCACATGAAGGCACACACGGTGGAGATGAGAACAGTTTTAAGTGTGAAGCCTACGGAAAGCAAAACGTCGCAAACGTTCTCCAAGCGAATCATATGTTTTGAGGGTGGACGCGCTAAGCCCTTCCTCATAAACCTGCTGATTCGAGGTGCCTTCCTAGGGGGCTTCTATTTAAGAGAGAGAGAGGAGATGCAGGGGAGGAATCCTGACGGATTGAGCGCTGGCTCCTGGCAGAGGTTCCGGAACGTCTTGTGGGCTGACTGCGGTGATCTATGGATGAAATGAGAGATTAACATGTGGATTAAACAATCTGCCGGAATCACTGCCGGGCTTACTGTACATCATAAGATGCTGACCCGAAGGTCGACGGCCAGAATCAGCGCCGGACTTACGAGAACATTACCACTAAACGACGGCCGGAGTCGCTGCCGGGCTTACTGTTCTCTGCTGGGCTTACTGTACATCATAAGATGCTTGACCCGAGAGCCACCGGCCGGAATCAGGCCGGGCTTACGTACTACCACTAAACAACGGCCGGAATCACTGCCGGGCTTACTGTACATCATAGGATGCTGACTCGGGAGTCGACGGCCGGAATCAGCGCCGGGCTTACGTGAACACTACCACTAAACCTTGCCGACACGATGGTCGATGACCTGCGATGCAGGGTTAAACATGCACAGATGAACACTACCACTAAAATGCATAAATACCAGGAAAGAGAGATCTTGGATGGCCGTCTGGTTGTTGTAGGGATGAGGAATAATTACCTTGATTGCGGCAGGGTTGCTGCACCTATCCTGACGAAGCCCTGAAATGCTATTAAGACACCACCACCAGTTATATGCATGTTTACCATAGGTAAACTGAGAGATCTAGGATTGCCAGCACGAGTCGATGTCCGGGCGAAGAGGGAGATGTAGACAATGTAATGCAGCTGTTAGCTTGAGTACAATGAGACATGAATGTTATATCCTGGCTTATCGTAAGCCATGTGAGCATGAACCAATATAAATGAGACAATATCCGCGGCATAAAATGATGTATGCTTAGGTAAATACTGAAACATGACCCATGATATGGGCCTAGCTTAATTAGCAGTTTAATTACGCCACGGTGAGACATGGATGCACTTGATTGGGTGATTAGACTGTCTTCTATCATATTACGTGAACTTCTCTTTCTCCCTGAAGAAACTCCCCAAAACCCCACGGATGGGCAGCATCCGTGAATAAAACGAAGACTCATTGAGTGTCTGAGTGAGTAGATACGGCCGCTGCTAATGTGTAGCGTTAATGCGGGTGGGGGGGGGGGGTTGAAAGATTATTTTCCATGTGATTCCTGGCGCGAGGTACTGGCAAAGCTGCGGTTGCGCCTGGGGCATACAGACCTCGGATGAGCGTCCTTGCAGGACTGCAGATGTGGAGGAATGTACGATATGGGTGGTAGCAGACGTTTTCGTTAAAGTTATGACAAATCTTGTCGTCTTGCCTATGCTGCACCTGACGGCTTTGACTATTATTCCCGGAAAACAGCATGGGAAAGACTCTAGCCCAACAAAATAAAATACTCAGTTACCTCTAATCATTAACCCATGTTTGTATAATTTAGTGAACTCTGTGTATTGCTGCCAGCATGACACCTGACCAAGCGGCAAACTCTGGGGAAGAGCCGGGAAGCCAATACGGAAGTGCCACACACTGCAGTTCATATATTGGCCGATAGGCGATGGCTGCAGAAAGGAGCAATTTCCATAGACCCCCATGTTAAAATGCCCAACTTTACAGCGGAAAAAAACATGTTTCTCTCCCTGGCTCCATACATTTTATTATCGATATAGTTAGATTTCACCTTCATGATTATGGATCTGTGAGTGAATTGTTTTCTAACGCGACCCTTTTATTTATATTAGGTCTTAAAGTTTGTGCATACATTAGGGCGTGGTCACTTTGATTGACAGATACGTGCCTCACTGTCAGCTAACAGCAACTTGTCCACTCTGCTAGGCTACAACCATAGAGGCTACAACGTTAGTTAGTCATAGTACTTGACCCTTTAGCTTTAGCCGTGTTCGTGGTGATATACCAGACAATTAAGATGTCGTGCTGTGCGCTTGAATGTACTAACAGAACTTCCAAGAAGTCTACTCACAGCTTTTTTCGGTAAGTAAAATGATAATATTATACATGTTAACCCCGTTAGCAGGTGTTTGTGTGCTTGTTAGCTTAGCTTGTTATGTAGCTAGCTAAGGACGTAACCCTTTATGCATGTGTATATATATATACAGTTTAGTTTATGATTCAGCCTTGGGTAAGACTTTTATAGTCTATGGCTATGACGCCCATAATGCTAAATGGGAGTAAATGTTAAAAGGCGACCCAATTATCCCAGTGGTGGCCGCCGGAGTCCGCCGCCGAAGCTAACCGGAGCCGAAGCTAACCGGAGCCGTAGCTAGCCCTTTGCGGCTCCGTTAGCTTCGGCCAGCGGCGGAGCCCGGCGTTATAACTGGAGATCAAGGAATGCAGCGAAATGCGGACTTGGTTCGCCTGCAGCCCGCTATAGTATTAGCTAAAGAAATGATGTTGAACAAGGCTTATTAAGCTGAACATCGCCACAATTGTTCTGCTATGTATCGGTACTTATTTTATTTTATTAACGTGTGAATGACAAGCATTAAGAATAACAACAAATAGCTATTTATCTTGCATATTATCTCGTTTGATTATGAATGTAACGTTTATATAGTGGAACTACACTGTTTTATCAAAACCAAAGTGCCACGCAGTAACTTGGTAGGCCCATGCATGTATTTCAGCAGGAAATGTGCAACCTAGATTACATTTACCAACACAGACTATATAGAAATATTTGTAAAAGTTGTTCATGCGTTACTAAGTGAATATGGCATTAACCCTCCTGTTGTCTTTGGGTCGGTTTTCATGTATTTTTGAATAAAGGTTTCCTTTCGGTGATCCAGACAGGCTGGACCAGTGGGTGCTGAACATCCGGAGGAATACATGGACCCCCAACGTTTCTTCTCGCCTGTGCAGTGCACACTTTGAGAGTCATCCCTTCAGCACGGACTCATGGGTACAGATCCTTTTTTAAAAACAAAATAACTTGGTTCCATTTGTGAGTGTAAATTGTTGTTACTAATTAAATACATGTTATACATTATACAATGCTAAATAATTGTTATGGCACAGCTTGCACATCAGTGATGAGTAATGTTCTTTTTATTAAAGGCCAAATTAAGATTTTGCCAGTTAAGTAAAGAAAAATAGAAATCGATTTGTTTGCAAACCATCACATTTCTCTTCAATTTATGCAAAGACTCTTTATCATAGATAGAGAATTGCCATTTCCCCCCACATACTCTATGTTAAAAACAGATGAATTATATTACCTTTTTTTTACATTATTTTAATAGCAACATTCATTCATCTGTTGTCATCTTATAACTTATTTATCTTAACAGCTATCACTGTAAAAAAAAAAATGATTTAATTTTACTATACAATATTTATCTTTACATTCTGTTCTTGCATATGTCTTATTATATTTACGTGTATATAGATTTCTGCCTGCACTAATTTATTATTCTTAATTTAATTTTGAATTTCTTTTATTGTTTTATGTCTTATATAACTGTTGCATTGTTGGAGGAGCTCGGGACAGATGATTTTCATTGCCATTCCCACACTGTAGCCTATGTGCTATGACATAAATCCTTTGAATCTGAATCTTGGAAACACGTAATTGTTGAATGGATTAACTGCATAGTTAACATGTTGGCCCTCTATTGTCTTTTATAATGCACTCTTACATTTAAAACAACATTATTCAAAAGAAAGTTGAATATCTACAGACCTCAAAAAGTTATTTTATGTGTTTTTGTTTATTATTTTTATTAGGGAAGGAGATGCCTGAAAAACACTGCAGTGCCCACCATTTTCTATTTCACCAAAGAACAACAGCCTGGAAGGAAAAGCAGGGTGAGTAACAATGACGAGGTAAGTGACACTCCTAGTTCGACTGTTAATAGCAATGAGGAGGTTGCAGATGTAGACCATGGTAGTGGTGAAAACAGTCTTGCTGCTGATCAGAGCAATATCATTATGATACAAGGCATGCCTGAAGAAGCCTTTGTTGTTCCACATGTGGAGCATAATGACATTCCAACAGTCAATGCTTGTGAGGAGGATGTTGGTTTGGGCAGCAGCAGCCAACAAACAAAACAAATTGGAAAACAGGCAGACTCCGCCTCTGTTCACTCTTACACTTGGGCTTTAAACTAAGACGGGTCATACTGAATAGTTTGTGCACACATTTCTAACATGTGATCTTTCTTTCATGTAGGACGCTTGAGGGAAGTTGCAACGCCTCGGCCAATGGGATGTCTTCTCCACGTGAAAGAGATTGAAGGCATAATTTATAACTTGAGACAATTTTCCAAAAGTGATGACTTGTATTGGCTTGGATAGTAATGGATTACATCGAACACGAATCAAGATCGTATAGAAAAAAATGAAAGTGTAATCCTTAGTTACATAGGAAGAGATGTAATCGGATTAGTTTTACTTTTTTTAATAATAGGGAAACTCAGGATTACAATCTTATTCAAAACCTAAAAAGAGCAGATAGTGGTTGTTGTAAAATGATCAAATGGTATCTCTTCTCTGGAAGCCGTACTGTTCTGAATCTCTACACCTACTGCCTGAATCTGCTTTATGGTATTATATTATACATTTAAGTAAACAAATCATATTCATATTTCTTCTCTCCTGTGTTTATTTGCATTACATTTGATATTGAAGTAATCCAAAACAAAAAGAAAGTTATCAGGTTACATTACTTTTATATCTTGATACTCACATGAAGTTACTGGTTGTGTTTTTGGCAAGTAGCCCTCCCAAGCCTGTGCATAAGTTATATCATTTTAATTACTGATACAGTTGTTGCACATCTTTAATTTATTTTGTAGTGTACTTAAAGGGATAGTGGAAATTGAACCCGAAATAGTTTCGTTTTAACTTATATACAAGCATAATTACATACCAAAACAATCACACCTGATTAAAAAAATATAATAATTGCCTTACGCATGTTAGAAGCACTTTATTGCAGCTTCCCCGAACTTTTTTAGAAACGAAATGATCGAGTCAGCCAAACCGGAAGTGAGGAAAACTCAGGAAGACGAAACAATAACAAACCATGGCGTCTATGCAGAATGAACGTGGAAGGGCAAATATAACAGACAAAGAAGAAGGATTGTACGAGGTATCCAGTGATGATAGCGAGTCAGAAACATCCTCTCGGCTTTCCTGCGAAAATGTAGTTTTAGGAACTGAATCTGAATCCGGTTCAGTAAGCGACGATGGTGAGAATAATGAGCCAGACGATGGACCATTACGTCCTTATTTGTTCGAGCCCGAGGTGATGGAGTTAGTTCACGGCATGGGCAATGGCGAGGATGACCAGGACCAGGCGCCAGATGATGCACCCCTACGCACAAATAATCTTGACTGGTAGGTCCCTAAGCATAGCTCACGCTAGGTGCTATATTATATATTGCAAAAGTTGGCATGCATGCACTGTAGGCCTATGGCTATGCGCGAGGATGACTGCATGTAGGGTACATTTCATAACATACCAGGGTCAGGTTCACATAAATTATCTTGTCACATTTATTATTGTATATGTAACAGCCTTATGGGCATTAATTACATGAATACATTTAAATGAATTGTATACTAGCATGATATACAGCTAGAGCCAATCGGTCTTTTGACGTAGTATGGTCCTAATCCTAGGCTAGCCAGGCTGCCTGTCAAGTGTAGGCTGTACTCACAGTACTGTTAGTCTATCATGTCTATATGATGACTGTAGTGTACACATTCGACACTGTGTACCGGATTATCGGATGACGAGGCCTCCGGTCGCCTAATCGACAGGCAAGAAATGGCGTTGTACACAATGGTACAGGCTAATGATGCATTAAATCAGCCAGAAAACATAATAAAATACTCGTGCCTCGTCCAATGTTTGTGCCCGTCTTCCTTTGTTTTCGTCATCACCCGAAGATTCCCGAAGTATTTCGTTTCATTGAGAGGGCGTGGTCGGGAGCAGTAAAATTGAAAATAAAATGAAACTAGGCGCATGAAATTAAAAAAAATGGTTTATGCTTATTTTTAATAAAAATACATAAGTTAAACCCAAAATTCGCGGATTTCCACTATCCCTTTAAGTCATACAATGATTCGAAACCTTTACTTTTCATAAAATGCAAGATGTAACTTTCAATGTGGCTTGTGTATTTATCACATTTTCAATGTAAATAGATCTGATTAAATAAAGAGTAAAAGCACAATCTTAAATGTTGACAGTTATCATTTTCCTATGCTTATTGTTAATGTAGTGGTGTTATGAACAAAATGTGGTCCTAAAGGAAATTAAGATGTTTTTTATTTGTTGACAAAAGATTTAAAGTAGATGCTCACAACATGTGGGAACATTTATAGAGAAAAAATGTTCTATTGTAAAACAAATATTTATCTGCATACTGAACAATTTAGAAACTCTCTAAAAGGTATTATCTTCTGTGACGGTACGACCCTGTAGGGATTGTGGGTATTGCACTTCATAATTACATTCTATGGTATGCTTATGACATTGATGCCAACATGCATGGGACTAGGGGAGACCTTCCTGTTGTTTGCATTGTCACTGACAAATGACAGTGTAGTATTCATTGTCAAGATTTTGTGTTTTTAAACTTGGGACTCTTTTCAGACTGCTCCGGCTTGGGAAAAGAGTTGAGCCTTAATGTGTAATGTTTTCTGTATTGTATGGTAAGCTTATCCTTTCATTTGATAGCTAACATTTTCAGTAAGCAGTAGACAAAAGAAGTGAAAATATTAATGTAATTATT